>NW_020837969.1:29073120-29159411 GCF_003676395.1 Aethalodelphis obliquidens | reverse complement strand
ACACACACACACACACACACACACACACACACACACACACACACACACAAACACACACACACTCATCTAACAGGAAGAAAAATGTTCCCGCCATGCTAGGCTCTCATGGGAGGAAAACAGGCAGGGCAGCCCCATGCTTCTGTCCAGAGTCGCAGACACAACGCCAGTCTCTGCCCCCTCCTAATCGCCTCCCAAGCCCGCCCAGAGAGCCTCAGCCCCACTGGCCTCCCCCCAGCACCAGCACAGGGCGTCTGCCAGGTGGGTTTGCTTCCCAGCCATGCCTCCCATCCCTCAGACCCCAGGCCCGCCCAACCCAGCATCCTCGGCTTCTCCCTCCCTCCCGCGTCTACCACCCAACATCACATTTTCACAGGAAGGGGGGCCAGTCCCTGGGGGCCCCTGTTCTCTACCCCAGAATCTGAAATCTGGCCAAGGAGAGGGGGCACACTGAGTCCATTCCAGAACTCTCTCCCGGCTCGGGTCCTATTTTAGGGAAGAGCAGCAAACAGTTACCACTAATGAGGCTGGAGGCCACGGGAGCGAGTGGCTGGCGTCTGCAGAGGCCCTGTGGCCTCTGGGCAGCCACAGACGCTCGCCAGATCCCAGTCCGACATCAAAGCTGACCCTATAGGGGTCACGTGGGCACCGCCCCATTGGGCACGGGGCCAGCACCTGCCCGAACAAAAGGGTTCTCACATGTGCGGGGAGAGTCATACATGTCAGCCCCTCACCGACCCCCCAGCCCACCCCAGCACAGAGAGGCAAGGACCACAGGCCTGGACACTATGGCCCCGTGCTCTCCAGGAATTCTGAGCCCGGAATTTAGGCCACTGCCAGGGCCCTCTGGGCTGGGAGGGACCCGTCTCCAGCACCTGCTGCTGGCACCTTGGCAGTGTCTTCAGGAGCCCATCAGTGAGGGGAGGAGGGGGGTCTGCTTGCTAACACCAAAAGGGCCTCAGGCCCATTACCAGCTGCACCATCAAGGTGAAACTGTACTCCCAGCCCCGCCCGCAGGCACAGTACCCGGGGCCTTGGAGCATTTCCAGGGCCCACAAGGGCATCTGAAACCTAAAAAAAAAAAAAAATCACCACTGAAATATAAATGCTACAAACATAAATTAATGAAGGCTTAGCTATAGAACTACCAAATGTCATGTTCTGCCAATTAGCAATAACTGTTCTGCTTCATAAAGCTTGTGGATGCAGTTTGGCCTGACTGATAGGACAGTGGGACCTCCAAACAGGCCCTGCTTTGACACACACCTCAGGCTAAAGGTTGCCCTTCATGTGTACCGAGCCTGCCTGCAGGGGACATAGACGCTGGAGAGGACACACAGCACCTCCACACCTCCTGCCATCCCTCCCTTGGCTGGAAGCCTGTCTGTCAGCCTCCCTCTGGTTAGGAGGGCACCCATGTGGGACATCTTTTCCCCAGACTTTAGAGAGCCATATCCTGAGACAGCTTCTGACCTCAGCCTTGAAGACGGGCTGTCCAGGCAGGGCCTGAGGTCAAGGTCAAGAGGGAAAACTATTTTGCAAGGGCTCCTACACATGGGCCTTCCTTCGGTCCTTTTCTCTACCCTCTCTGCAAGGTCACAGCGTCCTGATGGTCACTAGGCAGAAACCAAGAAATTGGGGCGGGGATGGGAAGGAGTAACCTACTGGTGTTCATGGTGGGTGGTCGGTGGGCTTGGTGGGGATTTGAGGGCCCCCAGCACTGGAACTGATTCTGCTTTAATCGTTCACCCTGGGCATCCATTCACTTGGTCTTCAATCCTACGTGAACACCTACTGTGTGCTCGGCCTTATGGAACACATCAGTACTACAACCACAAATGAGACCTGGTGTTCACCATCTCCCACTCGTGGAAGGTGAAGGGAGATGCGTCACACTGGGTGGACTGTTTGCGTGCGTGTGTCCCCGGGGCTTGAGGAAGCTGGGAAATTACTTGCAATCCACCTTAAGCACTTCGTGCCCTCACAGCCTAAAATCTCACCACTGGGGAGCCAAGCTTTCAGGTGAAGAAAGTAGGTTTCTTTAAACATACACATAAACCTGAAAGGATCTGTCTGTCATCAGTCATTTACACCTAAGTATAAATTAGTCCTTTAATCCTTCCAGCCCAGACGTTTTCCTTGGGAGCCTGGAGGCTCCTGTCCTGCTTGGTGAGCCTGTATCCAGTCTCCATGGTGAGACTGCAAGGCCCTTGAGGTCCAAGGCCAGCTCTCTCACCTCACAACAGGCACTGGCAGAATGGGTGGGTGGCTGTCTGAAGGGGCAGAGCTCCAGGGAAGGTGGGGTTGGTCCAGGACCCACGCTTTTCCCAAGTCGGGAGGCATTTTTTCCTGCCTCCACTTCCCACCAAATCCTCTGTGAAGTGATTTTGTACTTAGTGGTCCCCTAAGTACACACGTATCGTCGCGGGTGGCGCCCCTTTCCCCGGCTCACTATCCACGTGAGGGAAGCGGATTGGTTATGTCCCTGCCCTGTCCCCAGGGAGGACGGCTCTGATTGGTCAGTGTGGGACCGGGCTGACCCGGAGCAGGAGCCCTCGGGTCCGGCTAGGAGCTGTGTGACCTTGAGCAAGTCAGCCCCTCTCTGGGGGTTTTCTTCTCGGTAAAAGAAGGGTCTGGACCGAAGATTCCCACTCCGTATGTTTGATGGCTTTTCCCATCCTGGATGCCGAGTCTCCTGAAGTCTAGAGTTTCTGCTCCAACACACAGTTCCCAGCAGGCAAAGCGCCCTGGGGGAGGGGGGGCCGGGAGAGGACACAGGGAGGAGGGAGCTTCGACCTCCCCTTTGCTTTCCAGCTGGGAGACGTCTGGCCCCTCAAGCTCAGGCTGGAACTCCCTCCTGGGCCGCTCTCTGAGGCCGGTTCCCTGCTACTCCGTGACAGATTGGTCCCCTGCCCCTCACCTGGTCCCATCCATTTTACTCACCCTTTGCTCCCCCAGCCCGGCTCCCCAAGCCCACCTCTCCCCACTCCCAGGGCTGGGAAAGCTGGGTCCTGGGAGGCTGCCGCGTTAGCTACACTCCACAGTGTCTCAGCTCTCCCACCCCCATCACCCAGTTCTAAAAGCAAAGGAATGTTCTGGAGTTTGGGAAGGATGGGGGGCCCCCCGGAGGAGGGAGGAAGGGGAGGAGGCAGCTTTGTCCTGTCAGTGTCTGAGCTCTAAATAGAACGGAGCGGCTGGGCTGGGGGAATGAAAATAAACAGCCCCTCTGAACAGCCCCTTCCTAGCAGTTAACCGGATTTTCCTTCTGGTTCCTCAGCCCAGGGCCATTTCCCTCCTCTCCCCTCCCCTCTTCTCTGTCTGGTCCCACGGGGGTGAAGGCTCTACCTCAGGGTGATGGGGGAGTGAGGGGTCCTGGTCCAAGCTGCGTGGCACGGGGGAACTCACCTCCCCTCTCTGGGCTTTGGCAAGGAAAGCTCACTGAATGGAAGGGCAGAGATCAACTCAGAGGTGGCTGGAACTCTTTCTCCTTCAGGAAAGAGTTCTTATCCCAATGACTCCCATGTGACATAAACTTAGGAACCCTCGCTCCCTTTAAAAACATGACCCCAAATTTAAGGGTCAATTTACGGTGAGGTTCAAATTACACCGGTTTGCCCATGCCTTTGGGGGAAATTCACAGACTCACCATGACTAGGGATTGCATCCCTCCCAACCTTAACCCAGAGGGGTGATCACAGTAGGCGGCAGGAAGGGACTTCCTTAGGGGTCAGGAGTGGCTGGGTTCTTGCATGGGTTCTGAAAAATTCAGGCCAAATAACCCATTCTGGGTCCTGGTCCCACTGGGGGCCTGAATTATAGGTCCAGTCTCTCTGGTGCAAGAAGGACTCAACCAGTGAAGCACGGAGGGCTCTGCTCTCTGCCCGGTGCTCTCCTGAGCTGGGACCCTGGGCCCCGACGTCCTGCACAAGGGGCAGCCCTCAGGGCAGGGTTCCTAACACCTCCAGGAAGGGGCTGATGAATCCTGGAACCTGGGCTGGTGGCCTCCAACTCCTCCAGTAGGTAGTCGGGGAGATTCCTTCTGAGTCCCTCCCTTCAGACCAGCGGGGGGCCGGGAGCCCACATGGGGGCGCTGCAGCTGAGACCCCCCCCCGCCCCTCCCCCGGCACCATGGGGAGGGTAAGGGAGAGTGTGTTGGAGTCTCCAGCTTCTTCCCTCCTTTCCTTCTTTCTCCTCGCTCCCTCCCCCTCCCCCTCCGCTCCGGCACAAAAGCTCTCTGTACACTGCCACTTCCTCTGGCTGCTGTCTCTGAGCCCAGACCTTATGAGAACCATATGGGGGAAAGAGGGTGGAAGGGAAGGGGGTGGGGAGGCCGCGCGGCCCGCCCCTCCAGCCACCATCTCCCTCCGCTCGCGCTCTGTGCAGGCGGTTGGCACACTTTGCCCCAAACTCCCCCTAAGTGGACCCCGGGGGCTGGGATGTGGGGCACTGAGAGGTGGGCCCAGTCCAGAGCTGGAGGTCCAGAGGGACGTCTGTGCTCAAGAACTGCTGGGCTAAGCACGGGGGATGGGGCTGGGAAGGGGCCTCCCCTCCCTCCCCTCCCCTCCCCCTCCCCCGGGGCTCCCAAAGACCACCAAACTCCGAGCAAAGGGCCCCGGCCTCCGCTAGGCACATCTGTGTGGAAACTGCCCCTTCTCCCCTATGGGGCAGCCTACATGGTGGGCAGCTCCCCCAGATGGGAGGCTGAGGGGATGAGGGTTTGCAGGCCCTGGGAGAATCTGGACCAGGGACTGTCCCATGCCCGCCCCTCTCTCCACCCAGCCTTGGAATGTTCCCAGGTCAAAAGGGCCTGGGTCCTGCTGGGAAGGAACCAGGTTTTTTTAAAGCAGGCTTTGTGGCCATTGGGTCCCAAGTCCAGCTAGGTGAACAGTGAGTCTCTCACCTGAGAGGAAAACTAAACGAATCCAACCAGCTAATCCTGACGCTGGCGTCCGCTAAGCTGTGTGACTCTTGGCAAGACGTGGCCCTCTCCCCATCTGGCCTCAGTTTGCTCAGCTGTCAGACGCTGATTTAGGGGCATCTCTAAGGCCCCTTTCGGCCCAGGGGCCCAGGAATTTATGACACTGCCTGGTATCCTCCGAGGGCCTGCTCAGATGTCCTGGGAGGTCCTCATAGGAGGTTTCCTTCTAGAGTCATCCATTATCAGCCCTTTCCTGGAATTCCTTAGTATCCCCCTCACTTGAACTCCCAGAGCCCAGAACCAGAGGGCAGGCCCGTCAGCTGCTGCCAGGGCGGGCAGGGGGGTGGGGGGTGGGGTGGGGCCGTTGACAGTGGTCTGCGTCTCCCTCCTCCAGCCGGGTTCTCCCTGTGCTAAGCCACCTCCACCCCGCTGCCCATGAGACCCTGTCCCTCAGGGAAGGCCCATAAAGGCTCCTGCTCTGGACAGGACGTGCCCACAGCTGCCCTGTGCACTAGGCCTTGAGAATGGGGGCTGGGGTGGGGCAGGCGGATCAGGAAGGAAGCCAAGAGTTCAGCTTTCCTGGAAAACCGCGAATGAAAATCCATTAGAGGAAAGAAAGAAAGAAAAAAAAAAGCCAAGCGTGGGGAGAGGGGGCCTGCAGTCTACAAAACCAGAGGGCAGAAGCCGAGATAACCGAGTGGAGGTGGAAGGGTTTTCCGTGAGGTGCACAGGGCTGTCCACAGGCTTGCCCTCAACGGCTTGGAGGCTTTCTGAGCAGAGACGGAGGCTCTCTGCAGACAGGCACCTTATCTAGCACTTTCCCTGCCTGAACAGTCAGCTTCCCAAAGCAGAGGCCTGACTCTCCCCCTACTCCCCCAGGACCCACGTGGGCAGGGTGGTGTGTGGAGGGGACTGGGAGATGGTGGTCCATTCTGGAGGAAAACAGGGGAGGCGGAGGGAGGGGAAAGCAATAACGCAAAGACTATTGGCTCAAGTCCTGTTGTTTGCACCAGGTGATGGGCAGAAAGGGGAAAGGGGACATTTGGAAAAAGAATAAATAAATAAACGAGGAAGGAGGAGGAGTTTGGGAGAGTGTGAAGGTTTTTGTGCTCATAGCCTCTCTTTGCTGCTGGGCTGGAGCGGCAGAAGCCCCTTCCCAGCCCGTCTTTTCCTTCTTCCCTCGAGATGCTTGCTGGGTAGGGGTGGGTTTGCTGGGGGAACTGAGCCCCCAGAAGAGGATCCCTGCCGAACTTCTGCTGAAGAAGAACTTGCGCTCTTCTTCCTTCAGAAGCCAGCTTGGGGGAGGGGCTGTAGTCAGGACGGGGATTAGGTGGAGCCTGTGGGGGGGGTGCCTAAGGCATAGGTCTGTGGCTGCTTTCAGTCACACCCCCGGCTGATGGGCCAGCGGGCTCTCGGGGGTTGCTCCGGCCTGACCTGCCCTGTCTGTTGTTCCTGCGGAGATGTCCAGCCAGGCTGCGGGGGCGGGGGGGGGCTGTTCTTTTGGAAGGTATCTTAAGCCAGGTAGGTCAGTGGTCTGGGACGAAAGAAGGGCCCTTCCTCTGGGGATGGTTTGGGATGGGAAGGTGAGCTAGCAGTCCTGCTGGCTGCCACCCTGTCCTGATATATTCTCGCCAAGAGTTGGCCCCGCTCTCTCCCTGGAGTGGCGTCGATGGGAATTAGCCGTGGCTGGAAAGCATTAGTTACCAAATCATTCTAAAATGTACTGCAAAACCACCTTTTAATGTTTTCCCTTCTTTCTGCCGTCAGTATGTTAGGATTCCCTAACCCCAGCACAGGAGTGTGAGCTCTGCTGCAGGATCCAGGGCACACACGCTCCTCTCAGAACTGAATGACTGTGGCCCAGCGGGGACTCACACAGACACCAGCCCAGCCATCCCACACAGCAGGCATTTTTCTCCTCCAGAACTGAGTGGGCTGGGGAATGCCCAGGCCTGTCTGGACACTTCAACCCCAGTGGACACTCAGAGGGACCTGAAGCAGCTGCCACAGCTGCCTTCCCAGGCCATGGCTGTATCCCTGAGCTGCTGGGACGTGGGAGAGAGCAGAGACAACGCTTCCACCCCCCTAATGCACACATGCACACACCCACCCCAGCTGGGGAAAATGCAGGCCAGGCGGACAACGTCAGAGGCTGACCAGTCGTGTCCTGTCAGGAAGCGGGCAGCCTCTGAACTCACCCAACCAGAGGCGTTACTGTATTGTTCTGGACACAATCGGATAGACTGTGAGCCAGCTCCAACTCTGGGCAAGGGGCCGTGGGGAAACGTTCGCCGCTGGGGTCAGGAGGACAGGGAAGGGGAAGCGGCTTGGAGGCTGGATCCAGGACAGGAAAGGAAGGGGCTGCCGCCAGGGCCCGACCCTCCAGTCCACAGCGTGCGTGGAGCTCCAAGCACGTGGTCTGCGCAGGAAATCTCTGCGGTGGGGAGGGGTCGCTAATTCTCCTGCAGTTGCGGGGACTTCGGACCCCCATCGAGGAGGCTTGGGGTCGGGTTGCGGGCGCAACGGGCCGCGCTGGTTGCCAGCGAAGTGAGGACTTAATAAGGCCCGGGCTCGAGGAGGGAAAGGGTATGACGGAAGGAGGCTGCGAGGCAGCCTCCTTCCCCTCAGCCAGGTTTCTTTCTCCGCACTCTTTTCGCGAAGAAGTCAATCGAGAAACAGCCAAAGTTCGTCTTTATATCCGAGGAGGGGAGGAAGAGGGAGGGATGCAGGATCCAGAGCAGAGCTCAATTCACAGATGCGCACGGCGGGAGAGGGGTCCTAGTGGGAATCGGGACGCCGGGGTCTCATTCACACCAGAAGTGCCTGCACCCCAAGGACAGACTTTTTCGAGCCCACCCTCCCGCCAGCGCTAGAGAGACGGGCTGCAAGCGGGGCTGGCAGGCTCCCGGCCCCGATGGGGCGCCCCCACCTGGAGGAGCCAGGCCGGCGGGATGAAGCCGGGAGACTCCTCCAGTGCGGCCAGGGACGCGTCCGCGGTGGTAACGACCACAGCCATCTACTGGGCCGCGGGCGTCGGTCTTCCCTGAGCCTTCCCCCCATCCCACCCCCCGCAGGTCCGCAACACCAGCCCTGGCTAGAAACCCAAGGGGCGCGGGCGTCCCGCCAGCGCGCATTCCCTGTCACCTGTGCAGGTGAGTGGGCGCCCGCGGTGCCTCACTTTGGGGCGCCCCCGCCCCCCAATGCTCCTTCCTCCCTCCACACCCCTGGAGCCCTAATCTTTCCCTTACTTCTCTTCAAGCCTCCCTTTTCGGCTTCTGGACTCGGGCCTGTCCTAGAGTCTGAAGTGGCACATCGACTCTGTCCCCCATTTCCCACCCCTCCCGTCTGGTCTCCTTTCGTCCCCTCGTCGGGGCTCGAGCCGGGCCGGCCAAGTAGGATACTTACAGGGTAACGGTGCTGTTAGGCAGAAGGCCGGGCTCCGGAGGCTCCGGGAGGTCCCCGCCGCCGCACACCACCCTCCTGCGCGCCGGGCTGGGGGCGCCGCCGCTTAGCCCCTTGGGCCGCTCCCCTGAGCACTTGCAGCTGCGGATAGGGACCGGGCAGCCGGGCGCGCCGCGGATCTCGGGCGCCAAAAGCAGCAGCCACTGCAGCAGCGGCAGCAGCAGGCGCGCGGGCGCCCACCGCATCCTGCGTCCCGCGGCGCCCATCAGCCCATCGCCCCGCGGGGACCGACAGCGCTGGGGCCCGTCTGCGCGCCGGCCGGAGGGATCCGGGCGTGCGAGAGGCGTGCTCAGCGGGGGCCCGGGGCGCTCGAGGGCGGAGCGGGGGGCCCTGGGCGGAGGCAAGCCCCGGGGTCCCCGCCGCCGCGCCCCGGGGGCATGTCCGGCGAGTGCCCCGGCGGGGAGGACGCGGGCGCGGCTGTCAGCGCAGCGCGGGCGGGCCCCGGCGGCGCGGCCCGACTGTCTGCGTGGTGCTCCCGGGCCGGTTGAGGCCGGGCCGCTCCTCGTCGTCTGCTCGCTCTGCGCGGGGCTGTGACCTAGCGGATCGAGCCGGGCTCCTGCCGCCGCCGCCGCTCCGTGCCATGGATGGAGGCAACTCGGCTCGGCGCCGCTCCCGCCGCCGCCAGCCCCCGCCCGCCCTCCCGAGAGGGCGCCCTCCCCTCTCCAGCTCGTCCGTCCGCGAGGCCCTAGCGCCTCCCGATGCGCAGCCAGGCCGCTGCCCTCCTCGGAGTAAGAGCGGGCCAGCCGGCTGGAGGCCCCGCGTGTCCCCTGCACCCGCCCTGAGCCTAGACTTCTCCCTCGCGCCTCTCTCCCCCCACCCAGGAATCTTCCTCTCCATAACCCACCTCAGACCTCAAGGCCAACCGCCATCACTTTCCACAAAACCCTCCCTCACTCGTGCCGTCCAGCCTGCACCTCCCGATGCTTCTGGGGCTTTCATTGACCCGCGGGCTTGGCCAGAGATGCCCATGTTTTGTATTGAACTTCGTTCACCGCTCTGAGGCTGCTGAGACTCGGCTTCCCTTGACCCCCTGACCTGATGGGCCAGTCTGGAAGCCGGGGCTCACTCTCACAGCCCTGCTCCAGCCACTGCAGGAGACAAGGCGGAGGCTAAGGAGGCTCAGACCCTCTGGGTGACCTCGCCCAGCGGGGGAAGCATGTCATTCGGCCAAGGAGGGGTCAAAGGCCGAGGCAGGCCTTCCAGATCTGGCTGCCTACCTTTTCCACATCCGTGTGTGTGTGTGTGATGGGAGGTGGGAATGAGGGGAACACAGAGGGAAAAGCAGGGATTCCCGCTGGGTGTGGAAGGAGCACAGCGCTGAGTCAGGAGGGCCCGTTCTCGGCAGCGCTGACAAAGGACACAGCCCCTAACATCCTGGGGTATCTAATCTCGGGGGTCAAAATGAGGCCCTGCCTGCCTGCAAGTTGTGGCCTGAGAATGAGTGAGTGATGGGGGGCACTCGGATGGGGATGAAAACTGCCTTGGGTCTTAGATGGGCTGCAATGCAAGTTGGGAACCGGGCTGGGGACAGAGGGAACAGTGAAGTGTGGCCCAGTGTATCTGCTTCCCCAATTTGCCCATGAAGGCGGCCTTTTCTGCCGCTTAATGCCACAGCACGTTTGCTGTGGAGACACAGGCTGCCCGGGTTGAGGGATCCCTGGGCAGGGCTCTTGTTCCCCATCCTTCACTGGGCCACCAAAGTCGTCCCTCCGGTGACTGCCACCTTTTTCTGTGCCTTTGGCCCTGCTGGGGTGTGTGGCACCTTTTCCAGCACGGTGGCCTTTCAGCCGGGTCCCCCCCCCCCCCTTTTCTGGGAATGCTTCTTTCCCTTGTGTGGGCGGCAGACACTGAGCCCAGACGCTGGCTTCTCCTGGCTCCACAAGTCTCTCCCAGTTGCAGGCTCTGGTTCCTTCACTTTTCAAAGATAAATAAATAGTGATTGCAAATGGAAGAAGGAAGAAGGGGACCGGCCTCCCCCAGCAGCAGCCCTCCTCAGGGCGGGCACAGGGGCTGGGCCTGCATTCCTAGTAAGGGTCCTCACAGAGCTGCGGCCCACAGGCCAGTCTGCCACCCAACCATCCTGTTCACAGGCCAGGGAAGTTCTCAAAGACAAGAGAAGAGGAGGCCTCTGGCCTGGGTCACACAGCTTCCCCGTCATTTCTTTTTTGCTAAACGAAGACACTCTAAGTACGGAAAGGAATTCCACTGAAACACCGGCTCTCTGAGGCTGAATCAAGGCCAAATGACATTTAATGAGGCGATGCTTCCCCACAGGTGGGAATGAGGTGCGTGGTGGAGACATTTACAAAACACTGTCCCGTCCTGCTGGTCGTCACTTTTGGTCTCTATACCCATCCAGGAAGGTGAGTGGAGCAGGGGTTACTTGCCCATTTTACAAACATGGATGAGGAAACCAAATCGCTGAGAGATCAAGAGACAGGGCTGGGAACTTTTCCTCCGACTCCTTTTAAAATGCTCTCTTGTCTGAGTCACTCAAAACTTTTCGCATAAAAATCCTTCCTGGTTATCTGTTCTCAGAGGTGCAGGGTGGAATGAATAAGTGGCTACACGTTTTGAAGTTTGTTTGCAATAGAAGGATGACTCAGGCTTAATTCCCACCCTCACGACATCTGGTTAGGAAGCTTGACCCTGGCCCTGATCGCCTGTGATAAACTCTTCGTTGAATTATGGATAAGGTACCACGATATAGGGACAGGCTGAATTAATCCTGCCTGAAGCAAGGGAGGGGGGCTTCCCAAAAGCTTTAGCCCAATCTCGCACAGAAGTGTAACCGACCTGACTCTACTAGACCATAATTGTCCCCTTAAGGGCCCGGGGGTGGGGGGGGGACTCACAACCGTTATGCTGTCTCTAAAGAAGTTGGCCTTTGCTGGGTGTTAGCTGCCAATGTCTGTCTCGCCTCCAACTTCAAAGTTGATCCATTCCCCTTTGTCAAGGAGTGGCTGCGGCCTCTTATCCCACGATTGACCAGACCCTCCACTGGGGGCAGCTGAGAGTGGAAAATGGGGCCACGGTTGGTGTCCCCTCCCTCTGCTCCCAGAGCAGGGCAGAGTTAGCACAGGACAGCCTGCACAACAGGACAGCCAGCGTCTACTGAGCGCTTGTTGCCTGCTGGGCACTTGTGACTATGTTTTACAAGAATGAGCTCATTTTGTCCTCACAACAGGGTGAGGATGGCTGTTTTAACAGACAAGAGGGGAAGAGGCACCTTAAGAGTAATTTGCCCAAGGATACACAGCTCAGAAGTGGTGGCACCAGGATTTGAACCAGGAATTCCGGATTCCAGAGTCCGGTTTTAACTGCCGTGCTCTATAATTTCTAGGGGAGGAGGGGTCTCTCAATAATCACCCCAAGAAATTCCCTCACTTCCCCTTGAGGTTTTCTCATTTTGATTCCCTGGCCCTCTCTGAGCTGAACCTTTACAGACGTCCACCCCCAAACCATAGCTGGTGGTAGAAAGAGGACCCCCCAGCCCTAATTCTTCTAGCAGAGTCAAGGAAGGCAAAAGCTTTCCAAGGAGTTCCATTCCTCGGCTATAGAAGAAAATAGTCTCTCTCGAAAGACTATGAGAGACTATAAACACGTATAGAATCAGAGCCGGCAGTAGCTAACGCTGCCCAGCTCCAGGCCCTGGTCTCTTCTCCTGGCTGTCAGGGTGCCCCCCATCCCGGGGATGTTCACATTTAATTATCAGGTTTCCCGGCTCCCTCTGTGCCTTCTCATCTTCCAGAGGCAGGATCCTAACACAGACCCAGGGTAACAGTGGATGAGCTCATGGCTCATAATTGGATCGATCATGCAAACGGGACAGCCCTCCAGAGCTCTTTTACATTAGAAGGACACGGAGGCACAGAACCTGTGAACCCCACCCCTTTCTCCCACCTCCCCCCACCCCCATGGCTCTCCTGGGCGGTCCTCTGAGTTCTCTGTCCTCTCCTCCCTGTGGGGACTATGCTAAGCTGCCTGTCCTGTTGGAACAGTCACACTGGGCGTTCAGGGCAGAGAAATGCTCATGCCTCAACCGGAAGGAATGAATAGGAATTGTGGGAAGCTACCAAGAAAAATATTTGGACCTGCAAGGGCTGCCCTTTGGAGATCAGACTCCACCCCATACGGGGTACCTGTGTATACTTTAGATGCTCTCATAGGAGGGCGTCATAATCTCTGTCTCCATGAAAATATGACTTCCCCTTTAAGTGACATCTGCTCACATTCGCCCAAGTGATGGATAACCTCCTGCACTAGGAGTGCCGTGCCTAACAGCATGAGACTCTGAAGTTTCAAATCCTGGGCTCTCCATTTTATGGATCACGTGACTCTGGGCAACTCACTTAATTTACCCAGGCCTCAGTTTTCTCATCTGTGAAATGGGGATAAAAAAAGAATATTTACTTCGGAGGACTGTGATGATGATGCCAGCTATATGTCAATGGTGCCTGTGTGGTATACTATAAAAATATATTTGGTCTTTGTTCCTGACCCCCAGCTCCTAAAACCCTTTGCAATTCCTGAATGACAGGAGTATCTTCTGTTCTTCATCTGGAGCCTCTCTGGGACACACCGGAGTTTCTGCTCATGAGGGTGGTACTCTTAGCCTCAGGATGGGGGCTGGTCACCAGAAAGACCTAGTGATTCCAGGGTTGGCAGTCTCAGCCCCACCCGCTGGCCTCTGGGAACAGGATGGGGGAACTGGAGATTCAACTTTATAAAAACTCTTGAACGCTGAGATTCAGAGAGCTTCCGGGGTGCTGAACAGTCACGGTGCTGGGACAGTGGCACGCCCAGGATGGGCACGGACGCTCCACGCCCCTTCTCCCCATAGCCTGTCCTATGCATCACTTCCATCTGGCTGTTCCTTAGTTGTATCCTTTATAATGAACCAGCAAATGTGAATAGAGTGTTTTCCTGAGTTCTGTGAACCGTTCTAGCAAAGTATCGAACTTGAAGAGGGGGTCATGGAAATCTCTGATTTAAAGCCAGGACGGTGACCCCGGACTCGTAAATGGCATCTGAAGTGGAGGCAGTCTTGTGGGACTGAGCCCTTAGCTTGCGTGGTCTGTGCCGGGCAGTCGGTGTCAAAAGCAAATTAAATTATAGGACGCCCAGTAGGTGCTGGAGAATTGGAGAGTTGATTGGAGTCAGAAAACACTCCAGCCTGACACAGTCACATACTCAGGAAATGTTAGTAGGGCCTGCTGCTGTTTTGTTATTGATACCTGCTTAGTTTTGTCCTGTGTTATAGTTCACTGTTTACATATTTGAGTCTTCCACTAGGATGGAAGATCCCAGAAGAGGCTGTTATTTTCCTTATTTCTATGATTCCCAGCCAGTTTTAGTGCCCAACAAATAGAAGAGACATTTAATTAATTTGTTCAACAAAGTGTTCCTGAGATCTTACTTATTTAAACAACATTTATTGGGCATCTACTATGTGCCCGATACTGTTTTGGGCACTGAAGATACAGCAGTCAGTGCATAGAAGGTAAAGTTTGTGGTCTCATGGAGCTAACGTTATAGCAGAGGGAACCAGATAATATGTAAATAAATCAATAAATATGTATCATCTAGTGGGTGGGGATAAGACAAATGAAGCAAAATTAAACAGGGTAAGGGAACAAAGAATGATGGGAGGATGAAAGCAACCTAAGTGTCTATCAACAGATGAATGGATAAAGAAGCTGTTGTGCACACACACAGACACACATAGACACACACACACACACACACACACACACAATGGAATACTACTCAGCCATAAAAAAGAATAAAGTTTTGCCATTTGCAACAGCATAGATGGGCTTGGAGGGTAGTACACTAAGTGAAATAAGTCAGAGAAAGACAAATACTGTGTGATATCACTTATATGTGGAACCTAAAAAATTAAACAAACTAGTGACTATAACAAAAAAGACGCAGACTCACAGATATAAAGAACAAACTAGTGGTTACCAGTGGGGAGAGGGAAGGGGGGAGGGACAATACAGGGGTAGGGGAGTAAGAGGTACAATTATGTATAAAATAACCCACAAGGATATATTGTACAACATAGGGAATATAGCCACTATTTTATAATAACTCTAAATGGAGTGTAACCTTTAAAAATTGCGAATTACTATATTGTACACCTGTAACTTATATAATATTGTACATCAACTATACTTCAATAAAAAACAAAAGAATGATGGGGAAGACCTCTCTGAGCAGGGGCTCTTGGAGAAGAATTCCGAAGGAATGAGGGAACAGGCCCATGGATTTTGGGGGACAGAACACTCCACGCCGAGGTCATGGCAAGTGGCAGCACCGTGGGAGAGCGCCATCTGTGGTCAGTCAAGGAAGAGTCAGGGACCAGCGTGGCTGCAGCACAGGGAGCGAGAGGGAGAGAAAGAGGGCGGTGTCCCCACAGTACCCCTGACCTCGTGTCCAGATCATGTTGGGTACTGAAGACCACAGGAAGGATGTGGATTTTATTCTGAATGAGAAGAGAAGCCTAGAGGGTTTGAAAAGAGAAGTGGTCCGATCTGAATTGGACTTCTACATCTCCTCTCTGCCTCCTGGGTGGAGGATGATTCTGGCGGGAGGAGCACGGCGACTGGGAGACCACGTCCGAGGCCAGTGCGACAGTGCAGTGGACGAGGAGGTGAAAGGGGAGCAGGGGAGGCTGGGTCCTGGATGTGGGTGGAAAGTGAGTCCGGCGGGATCCCTGACACAGAGAGCGGGGTGAGAAAAATTTGTCCAGAATGACCCCTAGGTGTGTGGCTTGGGCTGTGGGAATGGAATCCCCACTAAGGAGGCTGGAGAGGACTCAGGAAGGATCAGATCTGGGGAACGAATCAAGAGTTCGGCCCATCACTGTGCTCGGGGCTGGGGGTCCAGCTTGCTGGGTCATGGAGTTGATAGTCCAGCAGGAGAGGCCGGGATGGAACAAAGCAGGACACAGATGAGTCTATAATGACACACCGTGATGAGAGCCGTGAAGGGAAGGGGGCCGCTAGGGGGAATAATGGGGGTGGAAGGCCCTTAGTGTCCACTGGCGATCAGGACAGGCCTCTGAGGAGGTAGTGGCTAAGCTGCCCAGAGGATAATCAGGCCTCGGCCAGGCCGGGAGGGAGGCTGGGAGACGACAGGCCTCTGTCACTGGAGGGAGTCGGAGGGAGGCTGGGAGGGGTGAGGGTGCGCCTTCTGCCCCTGCCTCTCCCTGGCCAGCCCCTGAAGCCCCGCGGTGAGCTGCCTGGCTGCTCTGAGCTCAGGACGGTTGCGTCTCTCTTGCTCCGGGTCTCCCAGGTGGATCAGGACCCAGAAGGCCTCTCGTCAGGGCATGGAGGGAGGGGCTCTTCTGTTGGGCTGGGGCGGCCGTGCCCATCATGACCTGGCTTCCCATCTGGCTCCAGGGCTCCTTGGGGTCTGTGATCTGTTCTTCTAGGACCTCCCCCCGCGACCCAGGGGCTGCTCCATCCTTTTTTTTTTTTTGTCCCTGCCATCAGGAAACTTATATTCTTTTAAAAACAGAAGTTATACATATGCATGGCTTAAAGAAATAACAAGTATTATAAGGTTTTTTATGAAAACAGAAGGCAGTCCACTACCTTTTCCCCCATTTCTGCTTTCGCAGAGGCATCTATTTTCAACTCTTTTAGCTGACTGTATTTTAGATTTATCTCCATTATCTCTAAGTAATCTTTTTTTTTGCTTTGAATTTTAATTTATTTTTTTATATAGCAGGTTCTTACTAGTTATCTATTATATACATATCAGTGTATACATGTCAATCCCAATCTCCCAATTCATCCCAGCACCACCAACCCCCTCTCCACTTTCCCCCTTGGTGTCCATGTGTTTGTTCTCTACATCTGTGTCTCTATTTCTGCCCTGCAAACCGATTCATCTGTACCATTTTTCTAGGCACCACATATATGCGTTAATATACGATGTTTCTTTTTCTGTTTCTGACTTAGTTCAGTCTGTATGACAGTCTCTAGATCCATCCATGTCTCTACAAATGCCCCAATTTCATTCCTTTTTACGGCTGAGTAATATTCCATTGTATATATGTACCACATCTTCTTTATCCATTCATCTGTCAATGGACACTTAGGTTGCTTCCATGTCCTGGCTATTGTAAATAGAGCTTCAATGAACATTGTAGTACATGACTCTATTTGAGTTATGGTTTTCTCAGGGTATGTGCCCAGTAGTGGGATTGCTGGGTCTTATGGTAATTCTATTTTTAGTTTTTTAAGGAACCTCCATACTGTTCTCCATAGTGGCTGTATCAATTTACATTCCGACCAACAGTGCAAGAGGGTTCCCTTTTCTCCACACCCTCTCCAGCATTTGTTGTTTGTAGATTTTCTGATGATGTCCATTCTAACTGGTGTGAGGTGATACCTCATTGTAGTTTTGATTTGCATTTCTCTAATAATTAGTGATGTTGAGCAGCTTTTCATGTGCTTCTTGGCCATCTGTATGTCTTCTTTGGAGAAATGTCTATTTAGGTCTTCTGCCCATTTTTGGATTGGGTTGTTTTTTTAAATATTGAGCTGCATGAACTGTTTATATATTTTGGAGATTAATCTTTTATCTGTTGATTCGTTTGCAAATATTTTCTCCCATTCTGAGGGTTGTCTTTTCGTCTTGTTTGTAGTTTCCTTTGCTTTGCAAAAGCTTCTAAGTTTCATTAGGTCCCATTTGTTAATTTTTGTTTTTATTTCCATTACTCTAGGAGGTGGATCAAAAAAGATCTTGCTGTGATTTATGTCAAAGAGTGTTCTTCCTATATTTTCCTCTAAGAGTTTTATAGTGTCTGGACTTACATTTAGGTCTCTAATCCATTTTGAGTTTATTTTCATGTATGGTGTTAGGGAATGTTTTTTTTAAATTTAATTTTATTAACTTTTTTATACAGCATGTTCTTATTAGTCATCAATTTTATACACATCAGTGTATACATGTCAATCCCAATCGCCCAATTTAGGGAGTGTTCTAATTTCATTCTTTTACATGTAGCTGTCCAGTTTTCCCAGCACCACTTATTGAAGAGGCTGTCTTTTCTCCATTGTACATCCTTGCCTCCTTTGTCATAGTTTAGTTGACCATAGGTGAATGGGTTTATCTCTGGGGTTTCTATCCTCTTCCACTGATCTATATTTCTGTTTTTGTGCCAGTATCATATTGTCTTGATTACTGTAGCTTTGTAGTATAGTCCGAAGTTAGTGGGTCTGATTCTTCCAGCTCCGTTTTTTTCCCTCAAGACTGCTTTGGCTATTCGGGGTCTTTTGTGTCTCCATACAAATTTTAAGATTTTTTGTTCTAGTTTTGTAAAAGATGCCACTGGTAATTTGATAGGGATTGCACTGAATCTGTAGATTGCTTTGGGTAGTATAGTTATTTTCACAATATTGATTCTTCCAATCAAAGAACATGGTATTTCTCTCCATCTGTTTGTGTCATCTTTGATTTCTTTCATCAGTGTCTTATAGTTTTCTGAGTACAGGTCTTTTGTCTCCCTAGGTAGGTTTATTCCTAGGTATTTTATTCTTTTTGTTGCAATGGTGAATGGGATTGTTTCCTTAATTTCTCTTTCTGATTTTTGGTGTTAGTGTATAGGAATGCAAGAGATTTCTGTGCATTAATTTTGTATCCTGCAACTTTACCAAATTCATTGATTAGCTCTAGTAGTTTTCTGGTGGCATCTTTAGGATTCTCTATGTATAGTATAATGTTATCTGCAAACAGTGACAGTTTTACTTCTTCTTTTCCAATTTGTATTTCTTTTATTTCTTTTTCTTCTCTGATTGCCGTGGCTAGGACTTCCAAAACTATGTTGAATAATAGTGGCAAGAGTGGACACCCTTGTCTTGTTCCTGATCTTAGAGGAAATGCTTTCAGTTTTCCACCATTGAGAATGATGTTTGCTGTGGGTTTGTCATATATGGCCTTTATTATGTTGAGGTAGGTTCCCTTTATGCCCACTTTCTATAGAGTTTTTATCATAAGTTGGTGTTGAATTTTGTCAAAAGCTTTTTCTGTATCTATTGAGAAGATCATATGGTTTTTATTCTTCAATTTGTTAATATGGTGTATCACATTGATTGATTTGCGTATATTGAAGAATCCTTGCATCCCTGGGATAAATCTCACTTGATCACGGTGTATGATTCTTTTAATGTGTTGTTGGATTCTGTTTGCTAGTATTTTGTTGAGGATTTTTGCATCTATATTCATCAGTGATATTGGTCTGTCATCTTTTTTTGTAGTATCTTTCTCTGGTTTTGGTATCAGGGCAATGGTGGTCTCATAGAATGAGTTTGGGAGTGTTCCTTCCTCTGCAATTTTTTGGAAGAATTTGGGAAGGATGGGTGTTAGCTCTTCTCTAAATGTTTGATAAAATTCACCTGTGAAGCCATTTGGTCCTGGACTTTTGTTTGTTGGAAGATTTTTTTAAAATTATTTATTTATTTATTTATTTTTGGGTGCGTTGGGTCTTCGCTGCTGCTTGCGAGCTTTCTCTAGTTGTGGTGGGCAGGATCTACTCTTCATTGCAGTGCACGGGCTTCTCATTGCGGTGGCTTCCCTTGTTTTGGAACACGGGCTCTAGGCATGCAGGCTTCAGTAGTTGCAGCACACGGGCTCAGTAGTTGTGGCTCAAGGACTCTAGAGCACAGACTCAGTAGTTGTGGCACACAGGCTTAGTTGCTCTGCGGCATGTGGGATCTTCCAGGACCAGGGCTTGAACCCGTGTCCCCTGCATTGGCAGGCGGATATTTAACCACTGCGCCACCAGGAAGCCCTGGAAGATTTTTAATTAGTTTCAATTTCATTACTTGTGATTGGTCAGTTCATATTTTCTTTTTCTTCCTGGTTCAGTCTTGGAAGGTTATGCCTTTTTTAGCATTTGTCCATTTCTTCCAGGTTGTCCATTATTGGCATAGAGTTGCTTGTAGTAGTCTCTTAGGATGCTTTGTATTTTTGCGGTGTCTGTTGTAACTTCTCCTTTCTCATTTCTAATTTTATTGATTTGAGTCCTCTCCCTCTTTTTCTTGATGAGCCTGGCTAAAGTTTTATCAATTTTGTTTATCTTCTCAAAGAAGCAGCTTTTAGTTTTATTGATCTTTGCTATTTCTTTGTTTCTATTTTTTGTTTGTTTCTATTATTTGTTTCTATTTGTTTCTATTTCATTTATTTTTGCTCTGATCTTTATGATTTCTTTCCTTCTACTAACTTTGGGTTTTGTTTCTTCTTCTTTCTCTAGTTCCTTTAGGTGTAAGGTTAGATTGTTTACTTGAGATTTTTCTTGTTTCTTGAGGTAGGCTTGTATTGATATAAACTTCCCTCTTAGAACTGCTTCTGCTGCATCCCATAGGTTTTGGATCGTCGTGTTTTTGTTATCTATTTGTCTCTAGGTATTTTTTGATTTCCTCTTTGATTTCTTCAGTTATCTCTTGGTTATTTAGTAATGTATTGTCTAGCCTCCATGTGTTTGTATTTTTTACGTTTTTTTCCCTGTAATTGATTTATTATCTCATAGCGTCATGGTTGGAAAAGATGCTTGATATGATTTCCATTTTCTTAAATTTACTGAGGCTTGATTTGTGACCCAAGATGTGATCTATCCTGGAGAATGTTCCATGTGCACTTGAGAAAAAAGTGTAACCTGTTGTTTTTGGATGGAATGTCCTATAAATATCAATTAAATCTATCTGGTCTATTGTGTCATTTAAAGCTTGTGTTTCCTATTAATTTTCTGTTTGGATGATCTGTCCATTGGTGTAAGTGAGGTGTTAAAGTCCTCCACTATTATTGTGTTACTGTGGATTTCCTCTTTTATAGCTGTTAGCAGTTGCCTTATGTACTCAGGTGCTCCTATGTTGGGTGCATATGTATTTATAATTGTTTTATCTTCTTCTTGGATTGTCCCTTGATCATTATGTAGTGTCCTTCCTTGTCTCTTGTAACATTTTTTAGTTTAAAGTCTATTTTATCTGATATGAGTATTGCTACTCCAGCTTTCTTTTGATTTCCATTTGCATGGGATATCTTTTTCCATTCCCTCACTTTCAGTCTGCATGTGTCCGTAGGTCTGAAGTGGGTCTCTTGTAGACAGCATATATATGGGTCTTGTTTTTGTATCCATTCAGCGAGCCTGTGTCTTTTGGTTGGAGCATTTAATCCATTCACGTTTAAGGTAATTATCGATATGTATGTTCCTATTACCATTTTCTTAATTGTTATGGGTTTGTTTTTGTATGTCCTTTTCTTCTCTTGTGTTTCCCACTTAGAGAAGTTCCTTTAGCATTTGTTGTAGAGCTGGTTTGGTGGTGCTGAATTCTCTTAGCTTTTGCTTGTCTGTAAAGCTTTTGATTTGTCCGTCAAATCTGAATGAGATCCTTGTCGGGTAATCTTGGTTGTAGGTTCTTCCCTTTCATCACTTTAAGTATATCATGCCACTCCCTTCTGGCTTGTAGAGTTTCTGCTGAGAAATCAGCTGTTAACCTTATGGGAGTTCTCTTTTATGTTATTTGTTGTTTTTCTCTTGTGGCTTTCAATAATTTTTCTTTGTCTTTAATTGTTGTCAGTTTGATTACTATGTGTCTCAGTGTGTTTCTCCTTGGATTTATCCTGCCTGGGGCTCTGCACTTCCTAGATTTGGGTGGCTATTTCCTTTCCCATGTTAGGGAAGTTTTCAACTATAATCTCTTCAAATATTTTCTCGGGTCCTTTCTCTCTCTCTTCTCCTTCTGGGACCCCTATAATGCAAATGTTATTGCATTTAATGTTGTCCCAGAGGTCTCTTAGGCTGTCTTCATTTCTTTTCATTCTTTTTTTTTCTTTATTCTGTTCTGCGGCAGTGAATTCCACCATTCTGTCTTCCAGGTCACTTATCCGTTCTTCTGCCTCAGTTATTCTGCTATTGATTCCTTCTAGTGTATTTTTCATTTCAGTTACTGTATTGCTCACCTGTTTGTTTGTTCTTTAATTCTTCTAGGTGTTTGTTCTTTAATTCTTCTAGGTGTTTGTTAAACATTTCTTGCATCTTCTCAATCTTTGCCTCCATTCTTTTTCTGAGGTCCTGGATCATCTTCACCATCATTATTCTGAATTCTTTTTCTGGAAGGTTTCCTATCTCCACTTCATTTAGTTGTTTTTCTGGGGTTTTATCTTGTTCCTTCATCTGGTACATAGTCCTCTGCCTTTTCATTTTGTCTCTCTTTCTGTGAATGTGGTTGTCCTTTCATGGGCTGCAGAATTGTAGTTATTCTTGCTTCTGCTCTGCTCCATCCATAGCCTTTTGTTTCCAGAGGCAGCTGAGAGGATGGGGCCCAGTTGCAGGCCAGCACCCCTCTCCCTGAGCCCCACTGGGGTCAGAGTATTCAGGCCCTGGAGGGAGGAGAAGCAGCTCTGGCCAAAAGAAGAGTTTGTGTGTGTGTGTGTGTGTGTGTGTGTGTGTGTGTGTGTGGCGGGAGGGCTCGCTGGTCTTCTTCCTTTCTGTGCTGTAACAGGGGTGCTCACTGGAGCAGCCTGGCTGGGCCCCAGCTCTCCGGACACCCCTCTCACTGCACCTGCCGCACCTGCCCCCGTGCACTGTGGTGGATGAGTTGCATGGATGTCAGTCTCTGGTCTCCCTGCCCCAGCACCGAGGCTCACACATCTGTGCCCATCACACCCCAGGGAGGCCTGAAGCGGCGCTGAAGAAAACAGAAGAGGAGCCAAAAGCTGCTGGAGGAGGTCGCGGGCATTATTCTGGGTGGCTGGAGAGGTGGAGGACGACCCAGACTAGCCTGGAGTGTTTGGGGTCACCCTGGGGCACTAGGCCAGGTGGAGGCTCTCCCTCTGCAAAGCATGAGGCAGGGAGCCTGAGGTCAAGGCAAACCTCAAGCATTTGTCTAGAGCTGAGCCTGCTTCCAGCCCTCACCACTATTTACAAAAATTATTTTTATCAAAGGGATACACGCATATGGTGAAAAAATGAAATGGCACGGAAGAGCTTATAATGAAAAACAAGGGCCTCTTTCCAGTCCTGCTGCCAGAGGCAGCTGTTACCCAGTCCTGCTTTTAGTTCTCTGCTCTTTGTAGGAGCAGCTGGGGCAGGAGGCCTCAGACCTGGGAGAGCATCCTTGCGTGACCGTGGGTTTGCAAATCCAGTTTCAGGAGCTTCCCCACCCAGTGTCTGATGCTCTGGGCCACTGTTGCCCTCTCCCAAAACTACTGCTCCCTTCCCATGGGTCACTCCCCACCGCTTGCAGCACGGGGGAAGCCCCTCCAGTCACAGGGGAGCCTCAGAGAAACGTTACTCACACACAGCCTGGCAGAGTGGATTTCCAGTTTGCTGGAAAAGTCAGTCTTTGCGTGGAACCCCAGTTCCCTGCGGCAGCTGTCCTCTTGGCGCCTGGCTGGCCCGTGGTGGGGCAGGGCCTGGGGGTTCTGGAGCTGGCCCTTTGCCGTTTGTCTTGTCACCTCCCTCTGCTTCTTTCCCCCTCTCTGTGCTTTTCTTTCTCCTTTCCTCTCCTGTCCTCTTGTACATCCAATCTCTCTTTCTCTCTGGAAGGCCAAGGTCAGGCTTCTTTGCAGGAGGTGGGCTCTATTCCCTAAGACCTGTCAGGCTGCCTTGGGGCCCCGCAAGGCCCATGGGAGGGGTGGAGGGGAGAAATGCAGTAGCAGGACCCTCGCTCTGGGCCTCCTGTCCAGGGGCTGCACTCAGAGAGCAAGGGTGTGTGGCTAGAGCCTTGACGCCCAGAGTGTGTGAGCCAGTGTCTAGTTTTGGTTTCACTCTGGGCTGATTTTGCTGTTTTTGTGCCCCAGTCTCCAGCTGGGCCTTTCCTTTCAAGCTAGGGGGACTGGAAGGGAGGCTTGGGTTTCCGTGCTCGGCCAGCCTGTGAAGGGGAAGCTGCCCTTTCCACTGCCCCCATCCAGCCTCCTATGTCAGCAGGACTTGGTGAGAGACCCACGAGGGAAGCTTGCCGGGCACTCCGAGCTTTAATTGCCTGTCAGAGGGTCCCCCTCCTCCTCGGCCTCAGAGGCTCGTGTTTCATTTCTGAAGGAAGGAGGCAGTTTTCCCGACAGTCCTTATCTGCTCCGTCCATCAGCGCTCTGCCCCGATGCTCCGTGGAGATTGCAACAGACTGCAAAGCCCAGCCGGCTGGGTCCAGTGCTGGTCCCTGATGCTTCCTGAGCGCCTACGATGTGCCAGGTTCGGTCACAAGGACACCGTGAGGCCCTATTTACAGATGAGGGAACCAAGGCACCAAGGGGGTTAGTCTTTGGCCCACGGGAATTTGGCTGGCGAGGACCAGATTTGGGATTCAGACACAGACAGATGGGTGTCAGTCTTGGAGCAAGCCTCGTGGCCATGCGTGTGCGTGCGTGTGCGTGTGCGTGCGCCCACAGCTCTCCGGCCCCAGCGTGGTTCCTCTGCACGTCTTCCCGCAGCTCCTCTCCCTGGGCGTATGTTCCCAAACTCACTGCATAAAATCCTTTTGATGCCCGGGTTCCTTGCAGCGGACACAGTGAGAGCCCTGTTCCCGCTTCCCCAGCCCTGCCAGAGGGAGGCTCTGGGCCTCAGTTCAGAGCGCCAGACGGCACAGTGGCTGCCAGCGGGCCTGGACCTCACAGGTGAGCGGAGCACGCCGGGGACGGCGCCCACCTCGGCTGGGCCACGTGCTCAGTGATGGAGACAGGCCCTCGACCCGTCACACAGGCACACACAGATGCTGTGAGGCCCGGGGAGGGGAAGAACGTGGCTCTCCTGTGGACCTTCTGGTCGCAAATCTGGAACGGGAAGCGGGCTGTACCCGGGCAGAAGCCTCTTCCCGCCAGAGGGGCTGCCCTCCACCATCCGCGCGGGCCCCAAAGTCCCGGCACCCGCAGCAGCAGGCTCCTGCCCATGGATGGCTATAGCAGTAAAGCAAAGACACTCAAGAGTCCTCAGTCTCAGGGTCCTTCCCATCACCAGTGGTTTGTGGGGGAAACGTGGGCAGGGGGATCCGAGGGAAAGATAGATGTAGGATGCAGGGAGGAAAAAAGGGAGAGAGTGAACTGGCTGGGCTCACCCAGAGGCCCCCCAATGGAGGAACACCCTCTCTTTCTGCGAGGGAGGAGGTGCCCCCTTTGGAAGGCAGCGGGAGGCAGGAAGCCAGCACTGGAGGGTAGATCAATGTGGCTGGCGCTCCAGACACCAAACGGCTGCTGTCTGGGCACAAAGGTGTCTGTGGAGAGCCCTGGGGGATCGGCAGCAGCCCCGAGGGCCTGTGGCCCAGCTGGCCAGCCCCTCCCCAGAGCCTGCCAGCCCAGCTGAGGAGTGCCGTTGGCAGGGCCCCCTCTGCAGATCTGGCTGTATCTTCTCCACACATTGAAACCATCAGGCCTGGCCCTCCGAGCAGCCTGCCTAGCCTCGTCAGCTAGAGACACTGAGCTTTCATCCAAACCAGACCTTCCCTCCTCCAGGTCCCCACTTGGGGGAAGGGGGGCAGAGAGCACAGCCCTGGAGCCAATTTCAGAACTTTTTAAACCTTTGTCCCCTATTTTGCTCTCTCTTCTGAAATGTCCACGAGGCCACCTTCCACTCTGGGTCCCCCTCACTCCACCCTCGTCCTCCAAAGGGCATTTTTGTTGCTACTGCAGAAACAGGGAGTTCGGGGGACCCCGAAGTACGGAGCAGCTCCACCAAAGCAGCAAGGGCTCTTCTGTGCCTCCAGTTCTGGAGAAGCCAAATCAAAGGCAAAGCCTGAATGCCTCTTGCTCGCGGCCAATAAAAACCTTGCTCCAGTGCCGGCTTCCTCTGCTGAAATCAGATATCCCAGCAATAAACAAGTCCGAAAGGCAGGGGAAAGCTCTTATTTTTTTCTTCTTATTAGTTTTTCTTCCTTATAAAAAAAAAAAAAAAAAAAAGCCCTCTCCTATAACAGGATGCCTGCCCCAGAAACTTGAGTGCAGAACTGTGCTCTCTCCCGCTCTGCACCCCCGACTCCAGAATCCTAACCCCCAGGCTCCTGCAGGCAAGGGCGGGGCTTTGAACACTTGAAGGCTTTGCTCAAAGGCAGGTCAAAGGGGGTTGGGGGGACAGGCCTTGCAGCCTGGGTAGCTGGCTGCCAGCTTACAGGGAGAGCTGGGTTCTCGGCCTTTGGCTGCTGGTGGCAGTCAGAAACGAGACGTGGAGTTAGGACAAATTGGGCCCACTTTTTCCTAAGGTAATCCTTCTGAAGTCCCCTCAATGCAACGCAGGCTGTGCAAAGCCCAGCACCGTGGGGTTTTGTGTTGAGTGCACAGTTGAGAAATCCAGGCAAGGGGGGTCGTGTGGCATCAGAGGGGCTGGGAGGGCAGAGGACTTGGGGTTTTGCTTCCCCACCAGCTCGCTCCTGGGCACTCCCTCCCATGCCTGTCTGTCCCAGGGCGAGTGGTCCTCTGCATGTGGCCTGCTGAGGAGCGCCCTCTCCTAAGAGCTGACATCTCTCCCCCATCCCCACCCCCAAATAGGTTTTTAAGTGACTTTGCTGTCAGAGATGCTATTCTGTTTGTTTTTCCTTCTGACACTATCTCTCTGGAGAGTTTCTGGTCAAGAGAATTATGTCGAGGCTGCAGATTGCAAGAGAATTGCGCCTAATGGGGAACAGACAGACAAGACACCTTTCATGTCCAGCCAAGGTTTTTCTTCCCCCCTCCTCTTTCTCTCTCTCTCTCCCAACTTCTCATCTTCCCTTTTTGGCTTCAAAGTTGGCCCTAGTTTGAGTTAGTTTCTTCGGTACAGCTGGTGAATAAGGTCACACATTGATTTTATTTTGGAGATTGGCAGCTGGGTCAAGCTTAGCTCTGAAGCTGGGGAGCGGCGTGCCTCTGCTGGTGCAGGGGTAGGGGAGCCCCAGCAGGAGCGCAGTAAGCCAGCTCACGGAAAGAACCTTCGAGAAGGCCGTCGGCACTCCAAGGATGCCTTTTGCTCCTTTGTGGTCTCAAATCAGGAGCCGGAGCTTGTGTTCATTTTAAATACAAGAGTGTTGCCGAAAACACCCCTCACCTCTGTCCCCACTGCGTGCCATGTCAGCTCACTGTGCTGCAGTTGATAGAAAAAAAGAGTGTTAGTTCTGAGGTCCCCTGGGACCTTGAGGTGGTTCTAGGAGAACTCTACCTTGTGAATAGCTGCTCAGCCACACGCAGCCCGAGTATCTACAAACTGGGTGCAAGTTGGGTGCTGCTGGGTGTGGTGGGAGCAACGTGGGTGGGAAAGAAGGACCCTCTCTTTACCTCAAACAAGCTTCTTGAGGGGGGAGCAGATTAGCAAAACATCTTGTGGATGGCTGGATTCTTTCGCTCTTAGTCACGAGGCTGATGTAATAGCATTCAACTGATTTCATGGTAAAGACAGCCGCAGTTCCCGGAGCAAATCAGTTCAATTGCACCACTGCACACCCATCCTCATAGAAGCCCTCCAGGGACTGGGGGCGAGGCCTTCCTCCTCCAGTGCTTTGGTGGGAAGCCCAGGGCCATTTCTTGTCTGAAGAACTAGGATGTCTTGGATTTTCAGAATGTCCCATTTGACCTCCTTCCTCCCGGCCCAGCCTTGGGGAACAGAATTCACTGCCCATTTGGCTCTGGGGGCAGGAGGACACAGTCCGGCACACCCTGAGCCCTGCAGCCTGTGGCACAGTTTGAATCTGTTTGGGGGGAAATAGGGTAAAAGAAGGGGAAGGCTGATTTCACTCAGGCTGCGTTTAATTCTCTGTTTCCTTCTCATCCCCTCTACTTGTGGTTTCAAAGTTTGTTCTGCATCAAGATGTGTTAGTTCTCAACAATGACTGCAGGCTGGAAAACATACATTTCTATCATGGTAAGAAGGTTCTCTCTTTTTTTTTTAAGAAGGTTCTCTTAAATGAAGCTTACAGGGAGTTCCCTGGCAATCCAGTGGTGGCCCGGGTTCGATCCCTGGTCAGGGAACTAAGATCCCGCGAGCTGTGTGGCACTGCCGAAAAAAAAAAGCAAAAAAAAAAAAAAAAAACCTAAAACCAAAACCAAAACCAAAAACCAAAAAAACCCTAAACTAAATGAAGCTTATAAATCTAAGAATATGCCGCTTACTAACTATTAAAGCCTGAGACAACAGAAGAGACCAATGTGGTGTGGTGTGGTGACCAAGCTCTGGAACAGGAATCAAAGGTCTTGAGTTTATTTCTTGTCCTGCCACCAACCCACTCTGACCTCAGGCAGGGAGCACACTGAACCTTCTCTGGGCCTCTGAGCCGTCTGCGAAGGGACACCGCCCAACAGCCTAAATCACCCTACCCGCTGCCGTGAGGGCAAAACGAGCGGATGTAGGGGATGGTGCTTTATGTGCCATGAATGATTAAAAAAGCGGGGAGAGGAGTACAGTTGGACTATTAAGAGGTTGCTTTGTTAAGAGGTGCAATGAGTCTGGGAGGAACTTCCAGAGGACAGAGCCTTGATGGGTTACTGGGAGGCTCTGAGTGGCACCAAGCAGAGTGGGGCCCAGGAGGTTGACAGTATCGTCACAGAGACAGGCTGCCTGGGTGGGTCTGACCCAGGACAGCGTGCTCTTGTCACTCCGGAAACCTGCTGTGGATACTGTCACGGCTTTGATGCAAATCTGTGAGTACTCATGCCCGGCCCGTGTAACAAAAGACAAAGTCACAACTTTGCTGTTTTCTCTCTGCAAAAGGTCCCGGCCTGTGGTGGGCACACCAGACAGACATACTTTGGTTTCCTTTCCTGAACTGGGTTTGAGTCCGTCTCTCCGGGCTCCCCTGCTTCGTTGTTCTTGATTTCCAGGCACAGGCCAGAGGGCTCTCTTGCTCAGACCCGTTTCTCACCCAAAGGTTCCACAGCCACCCTCAGGACCCTCAGCTGAGTTCGAAAAGAAACGCTGTATCTGGAAGAACCTTGTGACTCTGCATGAGTCGGCCATATCGCTTGGGAGAATCGTGTCCTCCCTGCCTTCTGTTTCTGCCTTAAAAGAAGGGGTGACGGGCGGCAGCGTCTGACTGGAGAACCGGGAGGGCAGCCTGGAGGAGGTGGCGGATGCTGTGAGCAGTGGGCGGGGCGCACTCTTGGGCTCCCGGGCCCCCTACCCTGTACCCACTCCCAGGCAAATTTGAAAAAAAAAAAAAGGGGTGAGACTTCGGATGACAGCCTCTTCTAGAGTAGTCTGGGGACAGTGGCGCGCCAAAGCTCGCCCCTCAGGTTAGCCAATGTCGCCACCTAGAGGCAGTTTTAAGATTTTCTTACAGCAAGAGGCAACCTCTTTATTCTTGCAGTTCCTGAAATGCCAACATTTCACTTTCTTGCTCTTAGAAGTTCAGAATCCCTCTTTCATCCGCAGTCTGGCTTTGGCTGTATCTGTGACCCACAGGAAGCCCTTCTCCAAAGCTGTACGATGCCAGTGACGGGCACAGTGGCTTCCTATTGGGTCCAAGGCCCCCCTCCTGTTATACTCACTCACTACACCAGATGGAGAAAATAAATCTTTTAATCGCTTTGTAATTGGCATAGATGGCATAATTCAAACTCACATTTTTATTTAATAGACTGAAATATCACACTATAGCTTTGATTGAAACAGTACAGGAATCATAATGGTTTAAGTTTTACAAAATTTCATTTCGGCAGGAGCTTAATGGAAGTTGTTTCATAAAATTAGAGACTGGGGCTTGAATAAGTACGAAAAACCCACCTAGAAAACAAACAACGACCCAGACTACAGTTGTCTGTTGTGACTATCCGAGAATTGTGCTTTCTGGGTTTTGAAGAGCTAGCTACTCCATTAATGTCAAGACTTGCAAAATTCTGCCTTATAAACATGGTTGGGAGGGGAGGCTATAAATATGCCTAAAAAGTGCTCCCAGGAACAGGAACCTCAAAGCCAGGCTTTGTTGAAACTGTGAGCCTGAACTGGCTTTGAGGGAATCTTTCATATCTGGGGAGCTATGAGATAAGAAATCATCATAACGGGGACTATGGTGGCGGAAAAATCGTATCATTTGATGGTCATCACCGTAGGGCCCAGGGCAAAAGCTCAAAGTCCTGTCTCTGGAGGAGGACGTTAGAAAGGCCCAAGGACCGCTTATGTTAGTTGCCCTGTAATTTTCAGGGTCAGCACCGCACGGCGGCTGAGGACACAGCTCTCATCAGCCACAATGTGGGTCTGGAGGACTAACTCAAGGCAGGTCCTGAAGTACCTGTACTGCCATTCCAGAGTGGAGACCAGCGTTTACTGGCTGGGGTGGAGACTGGGGGCAGAAACCACGCTGCTCCAGAGCAGCAGAGATGGCTACTCAGTGGGGTCTGTACGGAGTTGGTAACAGGGAACTTTCTATTGAAGTGGACGACAAGTGAGAATCCCTCTGACTTTGGTGATTATAGGCATCGACAGTCAGCAAGTTTGAACCTGGGAAAGGCATTCATGGGTTGGTTGGTGCTCCTGGGCAATGTTCAAGCCTGAACTCAACTCCTGACTAGTGCCCAGGTACCTGTTCTGCAGAAAAGTCTGGATTCCTCAAATCCAATCCAAAGTCACTGCTTGAAGTGAGCTTCCTGCGTCAGACGCTAAGTCAGATGGTTTCCATCGACGCACATAATGGTCAGCGTGCTCTTTCCAGGTCCCGAGGAGGGTGTGGTCGTGCTGTGACGTGGGGCACGTGGAAGCGAAAGCCCAGAGTAGTGCGTAGTCAGTCTTCCTGGACCCGGCCCTTGGGCTGGGCCGCTGCTCAGTGTGCCCGGGCCACCTCCGCCGCCGGGGCCTTCAGCTCTGCTGCAGCCTTGTCGGGGGCAGCTTTCTTGGAGTAATCTCGCTCTCCAAAAATGGTGCTTCCTATTCGGACATTCGTAGATCCCACTTCAATCTGTGGGAAAGGAGTACCGAGGGCTGAGTTTAACGTAATGAAACGCAGCAGACGCTGAAGCTGCGCCTCATCTGAGGGGCTTCTCGGAAGGACAACGATGACGCAGCTGCAGAGGACTATGGGGCAGTGGTTCACCAGGAGAGGGTGTTTAAGAAATAAGTAAGGGGACTTCCCTGGTGGTCCAGCGGTTAGGACTCCGTGCTTCCACTGCAGGGGGCCGGGTTCGATCCCTGCTCAGGGGACTAAGATGTTGCAAGCTACGGGGCGCGGCTTAGATCCTCCTGAGCACAGGATCTAATTCCATTTTACTTATAAACACAAAGTATTTTTGCATTGCTCTAGTATATTCTATTTTCCACACGAGCTCCTACTGTGTACCTGGAGGAAAGTTTATAGTGTGATTTTTGGAACACTTAATCAAGTTATTCACTGCCCCAGAAGATCACGTATGAGCTGTTAATACAGCACACCTGTCAGAACGTACTTAGAGCTGCTGCCGTCGTGGTGAATCTACACGTATGACGAGGCATCAGACTACTTCGTCATGACTTACTGTCATGTAGCCACGCCCAAGCATGAACACAGTGAAATGCCTTTTTAAGAAGCTGTAGTTTAATTTCTTCTTATTTTCCTTTAGATTCCACTTAGGGAATTAATTTTAAAAATTATGTGTGGGGCTATAATTCCTATACACTTCATTTCAAAAAAGAAGCGGCTGGGGATGCTAGTATAGGTGAGAGCCAGCACTCCTGGGCACCTAACGCTACAACGAGGTTTTTCTATAGCAAAAACACATTCTTGCTGGGGGCCTTTGGACCCGAACTTGAGGCACTGAGGGCGCCGGGGAGGACACTCACCGCATGCTGGAAGTCCATGGACATGCCCATGCTCAGCTCCACCTGGTCGGCAGGAATGCTCAGCTTCCTGCACAGCTCCTCCCGGAGGGACAGTAACACCTGACAGAGAGACGAGCGTGACATCCATTTATCCCTGCCTTCTCCGAGGATGCCTGAAAGCGGCTGAATCTCAACATCTCTGACAGAGATTCTTTATTCCTCATGGTTTCAAGGCCTGTTAAAATTGCTGGAAGTGGACTTCCCTGGCGGCGCAGAGGTTAAGCAACCGCCTGCCAATGCAGGGGACATGGGTTCGATCCCTGGTCTGGGAGGATCCCATGTGCTGCAGAGCAACTAAGCCCGCGCACCACAACTACTGAAGCCCGTGCGCCTAGAGCCCGTGCTCCGCAACAAGAGAAGCCACGGCAATGAGAAGCCCGCGCACCGCAACGAAGAGTAGCCCCCGCTCACCACAACTAGGGAAAGCCCGCACGCAGCAATGAACGCCCCATGCAGCCAAAAATAAATAAATAAAATAAAATTTTTTAAAAAGATAGAAAAAAAATGTTTTAAAAAAATTGCCAGAAGTTACTGAAAGGTTTTTTTTTTTTTTTTTAGCAAATTCTCCTCCTTTTCAAGAAAGCTGTCAGTCGCTGGGGAGGAAGTCAGAGCTCATTTTCTCTAAAGACCGTGTCAGGCAGGTTCACACTGAGCCGAGAAGGGTCTCTGTAGGTTTGGGGACCTGTTCTGTGTCCCGTATGAGGAGAGTTCCAGAAGAGGGTAATCATATGACATGACAGGCAACGCCCGGGATGTCTGTGGAGTTGACGGCAGCGGCCAGCCCTGCTCCAGCACCTCACCGGATGCTTGCTTGGCACGTGAGCAGTGCCCCACCCCGGGCCCCGAGTACCTGGAAGTCTGGGTTCGGTCCTCGACTAAGATCATGCCCTAAGCTCCCGATGGTCATCAGCCCCACGAACTCCAGGCTGGGGCACTTGGCGCTTATGTGTTCCACCACGGCCACCATCTCTGCAGGGGGCAGGCCGTGTTTGCCTTCACAAAAAGAAACAGAAGACACATAGAACATACCAAGATGTTCCAGGAAGCCAGAGGAGAGCCCCCTTCTCACCCCTTCCTTATGACGGAGGAGGTGGCTCTCAGACAAGAGGACTTCTTGGAAGAACTTGTTCTCAAGACCAAAAGAGTGACTTTACATTGAGGTCTCCGTGTGTGTTACTCCCCTTCTGACCTGGTTCTGAGTTTCTCCAGGGAAGAGCTCTAAACTGGATTCTCTTTATTCTATCTCAGCATCTGAGAACAGCTAGAGTAGAAGGAAAAGAAAAAACACTGCTTTTCTTGAGACACCAAGAAGATTCACATCGCCAAAATGCCAGATTAATCCGAGAATTATTTTTCCAAATCTGGTATTTCTACCGTTTTATTAATTTATTAGAATTGTAAAAAAATAAAAAATGAAGTATATATTACATAGTTTTGACTATAACTTGCAAAATTTAACTGAACTCGCTAATTAACAAGCAGAGGAGGAGTCTGCAGCAAATGATTATTTGTTACACAGTTATGAGGATGGATACTGTCCTTCTCTAATTTAACAAATGGAGATGCTAACATCCACCAATCTTTAATTGGGGCAAAGGACAGCCACTGATCAGGAAATGATGTAACAGACTTGATCTGGAGTCAATTTCAGATTTACCCATATTGATAATGTATTGTAGAATCCAGGTACATGTACATATAACGATAATTGTTAAAATTTACTGAACACTTCTGTGCCAGGCACATGTGCCAAGTCCTTAGAGCTTTTCATTTAATGCAGTAACTGGATGAAGTAAGTACTCTTACTTTCTCCATTCTAAAGAGGGGGAGACTGAGGCACCGGGAAACCAAGTACCTTTCCCAAGGTCACACAACCAGGAAATGTGGAACTGGGATGTGGACCCAGGTAGCCTGACTCTAGGCCCCATGCTTGTTCCTTCAGCCTAAGCTTTGTAGGCAAATGACTGGTCTGTAAGCACTTATTCTTAACAAAGAGCTAACAGGTAAGACGCTCAGGGCTCTATAGCAACAGCTTTACCTCCATTTCCACATTCAAGATTCACAACACCCTTGGGAGTACTGCCCTGCTTGCACTGCCAGATAAGGCAGTGGAGTGCGGAGAGGTTAGGTACGTTACTCAAGGTTACAACGCTGCAAGTGGTGGAGCTCAGACTCCAGGTCTGTCTGATTTCAGAGCCCAGGTTCTGTTTACTATTTTACATTGTTAACCCAAGCCCCATAAACATATTCACTGATTGGTACTCAGTGATATTTCTTCGATTTTCTCCTAATGTAACATTAAATAGTTTTGTTAGGTCCTGAGAAGTATTATACATGTAAAACTGCAATCTCTTTCAGGAGGGATGGTGACCTCTGAGAATTTTCAGGATCAAAGTCACAATGCCCTTCTCGATTCCCCTTGCCCACCTCCTCAAAAATTAGGAAATAACAAACCATGATGTATTAAAGAATTACACGTGGACAGGTTTGGATGTCACTGTGCCGAGACCCTACATACAACAGTTTCCTTAAAGGCCTGTGACTTCTTTCTGTAACCTTAGGTATCAGATGCTTAGGCCTGCCATTCTTCCTGAGGTACAACCATCCTAAGGGGAGAAAAGTCTGCAGTCCAGGTCTGATCACTTACTCTCCTCTCCGCTGGTGTTAATCTGGACCATAACCTTTAACCTTTCGGGAGAACCTTTTTTCTGCCACGCACTGTTCACTTTGTCTGCCAGCTTCACAGAATCCACTGTTTCCAGCATGAAGAGATTGGGGACAGCTGTAACGAGAAAGAGGCCAGGTCATTCTTCACTCACCTGACCGCAGCAAGCAACACACCACAAAGCTTTTCTTGGTAGACAGGAAAATAATTTCCCAGGAAAAGGACAGTTAAGTCTCAGTTCTGCTAAGACTTACGCGACAGTTTACTAGATATTAAGTTCGAATGTCAGCCCATTGCTGTCTAATCGGAAAACACGAATAAGGAAAGGGAGGTGATGACGTGCTACAATCAGGCGGCACACTAATAGTTTATAAATTAGGAGTTTGGGAGTAACATATACACACTACTATATATAAAACAGATAACCAACAACGACCTACTGTATAGCACAGGGAACTATACTCAACATTTTGCAAAAACCTATATGGGAAAAGAATCTGAAAAAGAATCTATCTATCTATCTATCTATCTATCTTAATCACTTTGCTTTACATCTGAAACTAACACAACATTGAAAATCAACTATACTTAGGGACTTCCCTCATGGTCCAGTGGTTAAGAATCCACCTTCCAATGCAGGGGACGTGAGTTCGATCCCTGGTTAGGGAACTAAGATACCACATGCCGTGGGGCAACTAAGCCCACACGCCACAACTATTGAGCCCATGCGCCACAACCAGAGAGCTCGTGTGCTGCAACTACAGAGCCCACGTGCTCTGGAGCCTGCACGTCACAACTACAGAGCCCACGTGCCACAACTAGAGAGCCTGCATGCCACAACTAGAGAGAAGCCCACACACTGCAACTAAGACCTGACGCAGCCAAAAATAAATAAATATTAAAAAAAAGAAAATAAACTATACTTCAATAAAAAAAATAAAAATTAAAAAAAACAATAAACAGTGAAAAAAAAAAGAAGCTGATAATTGTAGAGATTCTGAATGGCAGGCTTGATCTGATTAAATCTCAGTTCAAACTGAGAGAAACAGGCCAAGATGACAATAAGGAAAGGTTAAACAGTGAAAGCTAAAGTGCTCCCTGGGCCTGATATCTCCATGTCTTTAAACTTCCTGGGATGGGGATGCTCTTATTCAACAAGGACATTAGAATGACCACTGACAGCTAAGGGAGATACTTAGCTGTCATCAAAACCAACTTCTTTCCCAAAGATGCATTGAGTCTTGCCTCAGATAAAAAACAACAAGACAGAAGCAACATCAGCAGCTTACGTTTATTAAACACTGAAATCCTCCAGGTAATATGCTAATCAACTTATTTGCATTGTTCTTTTTAAATTGAAGTATAGTTGATTTACAATATTGTGTTAGTTTCAGGTATAGAGCAAAGTGATTCAGCTACATATATTCTGATTTTTTTCCCATAAAAGTTATTACAAGATACTGAATATAGTTCCCTGTGCTACGCAGTAGGACCTTGTTGTTTATCTATTTTATACATAGTGGTGTGTATCTGTTAATCTCACACTCCTGATTTACCTCTCCCCCTACCCCTTTCCCTTTTGGTAACCATAAGTTTGTTTCCTGTGAGTCTGATGCTGTTTTGTAAATAAGTTCATTTTGTCCTTTTTTTTTTAGATTCCACATATAAGTGATAGCACATATTTGTCTTTCTCAGCCTTACTTCACTTAGTATGATAATCTCTAGGTCCATCTATGCTGCTGCAAATGGCAGAATTTCATTCATTTTTATGGCTGAGTAATATTCCATTGTGTATATGTACCACATCTTCTTTATCCATTCATCTGTTGATGGACACTCAGGATGCTTCCATGTTCTGGCTATTGTAAACAGTGCTGCTATGAATACTGGGGTGCTTGTATCTTTTCGAATTAGAGTTTTCATCTTTTCTGGATATATGTGCAGGAGTGGGATTGCTGGATCATATGTCAGTTCTATTTTTAGTTTAAGGAACCTCCATCCTGTTCTCCGTAGTAGCTATATCAATTTACATTCCCATCAACAGTGTAGGAGGGTTCCCTTTTCTCCACACCCTCTCCAGCATTTATTATTTGTATAATTTTTGATGATGGCCATTCTGAATATGTTTAAGACCATGATTCTTGTGATGGTTTCATAAGTGCAAACATATGTCAAAACTTATCAAATTAAATATGTGCAATTTATTGTATGTCAATTATACTTCAATAAGGCTGTTTTAAAAAATCAGTACAGGTTACTTTAATTTTGACACCTTGAGAGAAGTAAGTATTCAGTTATTCAGGAAGATTTCCACATGTCATTTTCACACAGTTAAGTCTTTCTATAGTTAATTCTTAATTTTACTTTATTTACTGTATGTTACTGTATATTGTATTTTATTATTATATACTTTACTTGTAGTATTGTATATTATTGCACTTTATTTACTATAGCCTTTCATTTAAAGGGAAAAGGACAAAAGTGTCTCCTTTGCCAGCTGAAAAATTTTATGGGCTTTAATTCCTTATAATTTATTTCAAAGACCACCAAAAAATACCTAATGTGAGGTAGGGTAGGTTTCCAAGTATATATTACCCAGTCAATTGTGAGTTCATTCTTTTCTTACAGGTTTTCCCTTATATTAAGAAGGAAGATTTCCTAATGCCATCTGCAGCAACACAGATGCAACTAGAGATGATTATACTGAGTGAAGTAAGTCAGAAAGACAAATACCATATGATATCACTTATGTGTGGAATCTAAAATATGGCACAAATGAACCTATCTATAAAACAGAAACAGACTCACAGACACAGAGAACAGACTTGTGGTTGCCAAGGGGGGCGGGGGAGGGAGAGGGACAGACTGGGAGTTTGGGGTTAGTAGATGCAAACTACTATATATAGAATGGATAAGCAACAAGGTCCTACTGTACAGCACAGGGAACTATATTCAACATCCTGTAATAAACCATAATGGAAAAGAATATAAAAAGAGAATGCATATATGTGTATAACTGAGTCACTTTGCTGCACAGCAGAGATGGGCACAACATTGTAAATCAGCTATACTTCAATTGAAAAAACAAAATTGAAAAAAGAACTAAGATTTCTTTCCCCAAAGAAACTCCAAAGCACAAATGGTGAATCAGGAATACTCTAAAATCTTCTCTCTTCCACAGAAGGTACCGTAAGTGATACAATGATGAAAAAATTGTGTCTTCATATTTAGAGTTTTATCTTACCCATCAACTTGTTGACATTTTGTTTCTGTAGATGGCCAATGAAGTGCCATTTGATCTCAGGACACGAAGACAGAATCTGAAGAGAAAGAGGTGACCGTGTTTGACTTAGACTGTGCGGAGGCCTTGCCCGCCCACATACCTTGCACGCTGCCTTCTGACCTTTCCCCTCTATGCAATAAACCACTACTGTCATCTTCCGTCAGGCTCCTAAGGATACTTAGAGAAAACCTGAAGCCTTCTGTTCTATTTCTCTTCCTTGTTCCCATCCACTCTCTCCTTCTTTCAGATATTGCCCATTGAGAATGAACTGATTAAAGCTTTCAAATCTCAAAAGGATCCAAGATTACAGCAAGCTCCTAAAAATCACCATTTTCAAAAAGCCACAAAGGAAAAAACTATGATCTTAAGAAAGAAAGAAAATCTAGATGAGAAATGTTTAGGGCTCAAGGTGAACGCAGACATTTCTACCGCCAGCCCGACCTCCAGCTCTAAAACTCAACCACCGACGTGGGTCTAATTTTCAACTGAACAGCCAAGACTGAGATACAAACTAAAGAATTCAGATTCCACTTACTTTAGGATTTGATGCTTTTTCAAGCAGTTCCTGAACCTAGAGGGTAAAAACAGAGCAAGTCAGAAGCCTGGCATACGTGACTCTTCCGAGGGCAGCGTGGAAAAGGGTTCTTACATAGTTCTCCCCGAAAGTGCGCTGCCCGTGACTGTAGGCCTCGATCACCATGTCTGCAGGTTTGGTTTTGCTGACCGCTACTAGCCGGGGCTGGATGGCTGGGAGTTCCTGCCAAGAGGAAAAGACCCAGATGAATCAAAGGTTGGAAATATTATCCCAATAAGCCCTGTAGGACATCCTGTAGAAGAGACTGGCAGAGATCTTTAACTTGGCATTCTGGAAGATCCATTTTTCCAATACTGCAGGGAGATCAGTGTCAAATGATGTTGATCAAATGTCTTTTGTATGCGTGGCATCTAACTCTAATACGCTAGCTACCTTAACATCTAGCAGAAGACCTTTCTCTCTCAGGAGAGCTGGGCAGGTAAGTAAGAGCAGGATTTCTGTAGAGCCTGGTCTTTGACCGACAGTATCAGCATCACCTGGGTCCTGCTCCAGACCCACTGGATCTGAATCTCAGTCTGGAGTCTGCGAATCTCCTTTAAATCAAGCTCTCCGGATGAGTCTCTTGCATGCCAAGGTTGGAGGTTTAAGAATCACTTTGTCAAGAGAAGGCATTGCTCTCTGACTAGAAGGGAGGCCACTTCTGGCTTCTGAAACCCCGAGGTCAACAGTCTTGGAAACTCATCTGGGTCCTGGTGTAATTATCAGTATTGCCCACAGGCACTCTCAAAAGCAGCCTGCTTAGGGCAACTCTGTAACTTATTGTACCATCTAATCAAGAACCAGCGGCAGAACTGAGCCAAGGACACAGAAGGCTCTGGACTCAGGATTAGACCTAGCTGACCTCCCTGTCATGGCCATTACCTAAAGAGTGGCTTCCCTGGACTCTGCTATAACCAAATCCACACAGGGAAGAGATTCACCTATCCCCATATGGCTCAGTTTTCAGGTACCCCATCACCCTCTGGAATTTTTACAGAATCACAGAGTTCTCAAAGGGCCTGAAAAGTTACAATGATTAGCAAAGAGTTTTCCCCTCCTTCTGAGGGCTGCACTGCCAACCTTTTGAGACCATGTCATAACTCCTAGGATTATGCGGATGAATCGACAGTTTCTAGAGAAAAAAGTGGAATAGGCAGCCCATCTGCCTGAGAGTTATACTGGGAGCACCCCCTAGCGTGATTATTTATTAGGGGAATCTCTAGCTTTTTCTTGGAGAATCACAAAAAAATTAATGCTGGAAGGGAGCTTAGAGCTTTCCATTGCCTGTACATATGAGGAAACTGACAGCCCGAGCAGTTAAGTGATTTGTTCAAGGTAACGTCTAAGTAACAGCCAAGTAAAGGCTACACTAATACAGGTCTTCTGTCTCCAGGCCAGCATTCTCAGCTCTAACACCGTAAATGCTTGATCAGAGAAAACTTTGACCTCTCTATTCAAGCCTGTCTTACTCCACACGATTCAGCTTAAACTTGCACTGAGGGGGGAAGATACTGACCTTTGGTTTAGTGAACTTCCAACAGGAGAGGAAATATATATAAGGAAAAAAAAAAATCTCCCCGTAAACTGCTTCGGATTGGAGGTCAATTTCCTCCTGCCCCAAACGCGCAAGTGCAGCTCTGGTGCCTCCCTCCCAAGTCGGGCCAATCCACCCTGTCCTGCGCCAGCGAGGGGGGTGGGGGGACTGACATTTACTGAGCATCTACTAGCTGAGACGCTGCCACACACATCTCCGGCAGACCTGGCCTCCTTTGGCTGCTCTGGTAGTGGTCGTCTTCTCCTGCGGCCTCTGGGCACAGGCCTGGCCCCTCTCCCATCCGCCAAGGCTGCTGACCCCTAACACGAAGCGGGATGGAGAATGATCGCGCTGCCTGGAGACTGGTCATTTTCCCGGGATACCGACACCTTCTGCTCCGACCAAGCCAACCTCCAGAAAACCTGACGTAAGCTGAGGAACCCCTTCGCTAGCCTTTTGGGGGCTCTGCAACCCGCGCCAATGCCAAGGCGGCGAGCAGGTCCCGCCCCTCCGGGAGACCCCTCTGCGTCACTGTGACGACCCATTCACACGCAGGTGTTTCCCCCCCACCCCGCCTCAAAGCGGCCGCCCACCGTCACCGCGCGGTCCCCTTCCTCACCTGCGGCCGCCGCGTCACCGCCTGCTGCACGCGCTCGTTCACCGCCCTCAGGGCGAAGCCGAGCCCCAGCTCTGCGGACATGCCGCCAGCTCTCCACATCCCCCAGGGCCTAATGTCCAGCCCGGACCCCCGCTCCCCAGGCTGAGACCCCTTCCGGTCCCGCCCAGCTCACGTCTTCTTGTGCCCAATCACCGCTCACCACCGAGTCGTCTCAGCCAATCGTCAGCACGGGGCGGGACGGGGACGGTGCGGCTGGCGGCCCCGGCCCCGGCCCCTCGGCGGCGCCATCTTGGGAAGGTCTCCGAGGAAGCCCGGCGGGGCTCCTGGGTGCGGAGTCGCTGCTGGCGTCGTTCCCGGGCCGGGGGGAAAAACGAGGGGCGGGCCTTCTGCGTCCGTCGTCTCTGTCGCCCCCGCGGAACCGAAGGGACGCAGAAAACATGGCCTATGCCCGAGGTCCTCTTCCCGGGGTCCTTTGCTAGCGGATCAGCAGGAGAAGCTGCTGGGGCGGGAGACATGCCTTTTATCTCAGATGATTCTCGGGAGGAACCGTTAAGAGATATAAAAGAAAACTGCAAAGAACATGGCAGGATTCAAATGTACGGTTATTTTCCTCTGGTCATCCTTTAGCCCAGTACTGCCCAGTGTAAGACACATATGTAATTTAAAGTTTTCTAATAGGCACATTAAAAAAATACATTTTATATAGCCCAATATATCCAGAGTAAGGTTTCAATATGTAACCAATAGAAAAACTTAATGAGATCTTTGAATTCTTATTGTATTGATACTTAATTTACAAAACCCGGTGTGTAGTTTGGACAAGCCTCAACTCAGACTGTCCACGCCGCAGTCCCCCCGGTGGCAGGTGCCGCCTTCTGGGAGGAGAGCACAGGCAGCTTTAGACAGTCCAGCCTGGGCTCCCCACACATTCAGCCCAGTTCTTGAGTCTCCTATGTGTGTAGCTCTGGGCCATATGAAGATCACAAACAGGATGAGGGGCGCGGTAGGAGCTTCCCTAGTGGCGCAGTGGTTGGGAATCTGCCTGCCAATGCAGGGGACACGGGTTCGAGCCCTGGTCTGGGAAGATCCCACATGCCGCGGAGCAATTAGGCCCGTGAACCGCAACTACTGAGCCTGTGCGTCTGGAGCCTGGGCTCGGCAATTAGGGAGGCCCGCGCACCGCGATGAAGAGTGGCCCCTGCTTGCCGCAACTAGAGAAAGCCCTCGCGCAGAAACGAAGACCCAAGACAGCCATAAATAAATAAACAAATAAATAAATTAAAAAAGAAGATTAGCGCAGTAAAATACTAAGTTTAATAGTCGGATGGTGAAATGGTAGGTGGTGAGGCAAATAGAGATGGATTTTGCTGCAGAAAACATTCTTGGCTGTACTGCTGTACTGTTGAAAGACTCTCAAGCATTAATTCAGCTTCATGAATGAGATGCTATTACGTTGGGGAAAGGGCTAAAGTTTGCTCTCCATGTTGTCTTGAGGTGACTGGGCTTCGAGCCTTCTGGAAAGAAAGGGCAACGTTCGTACTTTCTTCTCTCACCGTCTTCCCAGACCCTGGGAACTGAGGTAGAATTTCACATGTCTGCCCTGGGAAAATCACTTTGAGCAGAACCTAGGGTCTTTGTCATCAAGGACTTCTTTTGGGGAAGTTTCCATCTACCACGAACACAAAACTGGGTTATCTGTAAACTAGGGTTGCAGTGTGTTCAAGTAAAATGTCTCTGGACTTGATAATTTCTACTCCTGCCAAAGTGATAAAGATTAAAAAATGACTAGACTAGCCCTTCATGGTGTGAATATACTAATAGATGCTTGTGGTAGAGGTGCAAGGTTGGAAGGCGCTAGCGGGCAGTCAGTGGTGGAAGGAACAAAGGGATCATGGTGAAGGGCTGTATAGCGGAAGGATTGGGTGAGCATGACATACTTCAACGGATATGCTATATAGAAAACATTTTAAAGACCATAAATACTTAACAGAACTAAGGGATGTATAATCCAGGTGATAGCTCACTATGACAATAAGTAGAAGTACCTTCATTTAATAAGTCAGGTCATTTCTTTGAATTACAAGGTCAACCTCCCACCCCAATGGTGTGAGTGTGGCTCCCCAAAAAGTATCAGAAGAGTGATTTAAGCGTTCAAGTTAATAAGGATAGTGGCGGCAAGATTGGGTGGTGGTGGGCATAGGACTGACACAAGTTGAATCTTGGTTTCATCACTAAACTGTAACTGAACTTCTCAGTTTTTCATTTATAAAATGGAGTCCGTCAACATCTCCTTCAGACTTGCAGTAAGGATCAATCAAGGTAGCATGTGACACACACTTAGCAGAGTGCTCCCCAAAGCAAGTGTTCAGTGAACACTAGTCCCTCCATTAGTCAACATTTATTGAGACGTTTTCTCTGTAAAGGAACCAGGGGAGACCAAGATGAGTAGGACAGGATTTATTGTGGATTCACTTCTAAGATACTTTTCATCTCTAACATTCTATGACCTTATAAAAACGGAAATAAAGGCAAAAAGATCATGGGGACCCCAGTCTCATTATGATTTCCCATTTTCCAATTTTTTTTTAGCGTCTTAGCTGTACTTTTGAATGAATTTTATTCCACTTTTCCCTCCTTATTTTCATTTTTAGTTTCTTCCTCTTCCTGGGACATCAACCATCTAATTTAACCTTTCATCCTTCCATACTACTTAATCCTTGAAAAATGCAAGTCTGAAATCACCTCATCCCTAGTAATTGTCTTTAAATTGCTCCAACAGTTTGCAAGGACAAAGAAGAAAAGAGATTAGAAAGCCAAATACCCAGAGGAACCGGTTTCATAAACAATTTTATAAAAATCTAGTATACTTACCATAAATGCCATCAAACTTTTAAAATATACACCTCTGTAGTCTAAGGCCCTGAATTATGAGAAAAACATTTATGGATTTAAAAATTATTTCCTTTAGGGAATCCCCTGGCCGTCCAGTGGTTAGGACTCTGCACTTTCACTGCCAAGGGCGTGGGTGTCATCCCTGTTGGGATTAAGATCCCACATGCTGCGCGGTGTGGCCAAAAATAAAAGTTTGCTTTTGAGTTTACTGTGATTCTTTCAGGGGGATTAAAAAAAAAAAGATAAAATAATAAAAAATTACTGTTGCCTGGTTACTTGGCTCTGAAGAGAAATGGAAAAATAATGCCCATGTTCCAGTTTAAATGAATTCAGGTAGAGAAGCCATGTCAGCAATCCCTCAGCAAACATACTGTCACATTTGGCTTTTGAAATGTCAATATAGATTCTAGAACCCTAGACCTGGTGAGGACCTTTAGAGATCATTTGATACTTCATATAGAGAGGATGACATTTAAACCATCCCAAACAGCACAGAATCTCCCCAAGACCATCAGAGAAGAAAATGTTATCTGTGATAATCCCTGGATTTATTTTCTATTTGCAGATAACCACTTCTCCCTATTTCAAATTTTAGCCAGTCTTAAAGTAAAATCTTTCAAAATGCTCTATTCTGCGAGCCCATTTCCTCTTCTTTGGTCTCTGAGGAGCTAGACTATCTAGCTGACCATGATGCAACTTTTTTTTTTTTTGGCTGTGCCATGAGGCGGGCGGGATCTTGGTTCCCTGACCAGGGATCGAACCCGTGCCCGCTGCAGTGGAAGTGTGGAGTCTTAACCACTGGACCACCAGGGAAAACCCGCAACTTTTTAAAAAAATTGAAGTATAGTTGATGGACAATATTATACGTTACAGGTGCACAATATAGTGATTCACAGTTTTTAAAGGTTATGCTCCATTTATGGCTATTTTAAAATAGTGGATATATTCCCTGTGTTGTACGATCATGCAAGTTTTATAAAAGTGAAGTTGCTGAACTCCCCTTCTGCCTTTTCTGGGGTCAACCCATGAGATTTAGCTTTTAACTACTTTTTTTCTTTTGGTTTTAACATTTTTTCTTTCTAGCCTCTACAAGTCTTTTTAAATTTTAATTGGAGCCCAGAAGTGGGCAATTAATTTCAACAGGGCCAAACTGGCTAATTTTCTACCTGTCTACTGCATTGCTGGAAGTACGAATTCTCAATACTGCGTTTGCTGAATTGCAGTGTTGTTCCTTTCTTCCTCTATGTGCTGCTATCCTACCTGTAATCTTATTCCATGTTATCACATCTGTTTGATTTCCCACTTAGTTACCTGTGTGTTTTCTAGCCTGTTTTTCCAGATGACTGAAAATAAGTTATTTTTGAACACTTATGCACCGTGCTAACCCCTTCACATGCGTTTCATTTCACAATGCGTTTTCATTTCATCCACTCAACCCATTTTATAGATGAAGAAACTGAGGCTCAGACAGGTTAAAGAATTTATTCAAGACCATACATCTAAGAAGTGGTAGAGAAGGGATTTGAATCTTGGCAGTCTAACTCTAGAAACTACATTCTTAATTTACCTATTCAGTTGTAAATCCGTAGTATTTGTGTTGGGCTCTCCAACCAACAGAGAAAGTTTGGGAGCACCATTGAAAAACCTGAGAAAGCATGGGCTAGGGTTGCCAGATTTAGCAAATAAAAATACAGTTGATCCTTGAACAATGCAGGTGTTAGAGGCACTGACCCCGGCTGGCATTGACAAAAATCTGCCTATAACTTTATAGCAGGCCCTCGTATCTGTGGTTCTGCACCTGCGAAGGCAACCAACCGCAGATTGAATAGTCCTGTAGTATGCGTTTATTGAAAAAAATCCGTGTAAGAGCGGACCCGTGCTGTTCAAGGGTCAACTGTTCAGGATGCTCAGTTAAATGTGAATTTCATATAAACAACGAATACTTTTTTAGTATGTCTCATGCAATATTTGGGACATACTTATACTAAAAATTACTCGTTATTTATATGAAAATCACATTTAACTGGGCATCCTGTATTTTATTCGGCAACTCTAGGCTGGGCATATTTCCCAGACAGAGACTGCGACTTTCTTACCGAATTGATATCAAATATATTTTGGGTCAGTTGAAAGTACCTCTGCTCTTTTGGAGCAGAATTGCAGCAGTGTTTGGAGTATTTTACGATAAATCTCCGTAGCACCTACCAAGAATTATGCCATTTTCACAAATAAGCTGTTTATTATTTCTACATTGATAATGGGAATAGATATTCATCTGAATATATTTTTGGGGCTCGACTTAACTCACTAGGCAAAAATGTTTTATCTCTTTATATCACCTAATCTAATATTAGCTATTGCTAAATTTCACTGTAATAAAAAAATACAAAGACTCATTTTATTTAGCGAGACTGAAAATAAAACTAAGACATCAAATCACATCTTTAGAGTTGTCTAAAACAGTTCTTCCATCTATCAGCCCAAGGCAATTAATCCAGCATATCATTTGTAGAGTGATTAATATAACAACAATCATTTCTCAGTTTCAAAGGGGGTCATTCAGTCCTCGGGGCTCTTTGCAAGTAGAATTAGTTTTGAGTATTCAATCACCAGCTTGCACAAAAGCAGAAATAGAGAGGAATGGAAATACAAACACAAAATGATTGGCTATTACCTCTTTTAAAAGGAAACACCAGAAATAGTGGCTAGAACCCTACTGAATAGAACTAAAGAAGCAGTGGTTAAGTCCATAGAGGCAGAGTGACCCCTAGTCAGGATACAACGTATCCTCGATCAAACTTAAATAGGTAGTCAGTAAATATGAAGCTCTTACTTTCACTGTTTATAAATGGTGAAGTTATCTGTGTTGAAAGATAGAGACTCATAGAAACTGCAACAGATCATTTATAAAACATCCACTTTTTTCGGATCAATATAGTCGGCCCTTTGTATCTGTGGATGTGGAACCCGCGGATACAGAGGCAGCTATACTAGGCCATTTTATATAAGGGACTTGAGCATCCACGGATTTTGCTATGGGGTCGGGGGGAGTGTCCTGGAACCAGTCCCCTGCAGATGCCGAGGGATGACTATATTGCTAAAATTCTTTCAGTGATTTTTTTCCCCTCTCTCAACTTAATATGATCGCAGATCCCTCCGAATTTATTTTAGTCATATAAAAATTAACAAACTGTGGCTTCCTTTCAAATATTCTGTCCTGATATTAAAAAAAGTGATTAAAAACAGTACTGAATATAGATCACTTCTGCAAAGTTTAATGAGTGAGAGACATTCAACCAAGGTGATTTTTCCTGGGAAAGTCCTACGAAAACTGACTTTTATAAACAGTTCCTTATTTTGATAGAGGTTCCGTTTATCAGTAGCAGCCATGACTTTACTGCCTACAGAATTGCAGGCTGTCACAGTTTACATGTTTAGAATTCAAATGTTTTCAGATCAGGTTTTCTAGTAAGTGTTACAGAAACGAAGTCACACAGACAGACTGGTTAGTTGTCCCAAGCTAAGAAAACAGCCCATTTCCATGATTTTCCTATTCAGGCAGGTACAGACAACATTGGAGTTAAACGAATGGGTACTACAACAGTTATATTTTTGGCTTAAAGAAGAAGTGACATTGACATTGAAGGGGGGCAGGTGTAGCAGGACTTCACCGAGGCTCCTTTGTGATCTAGTGCAAGGGACAAGCCATCACAGGATGCTAGTATTAGAGAGAAGTTCCGGTTAAGAATCTGAGCAAGCTTGCTATTCAGAGAGGCTGAGATGTCCTTGCTGCGTATTCCACTGGAGAGAAGTAGTGTTTTCTGAGGCTTAGGCAGCCGGTCTCAGAGCAGAGGAGCCGACAAATATGTAAATCAGGGATGCTGGCTGTGACGTGGTACTCCTAACAAGTGATTAATGGCACTGAAGTGGGAGGAGGGTGAGTGTATCTTAATGATGGATACCTTATGTTGGTCTTAGACTAATTGCCTTCTGCAAGGCCTTCTGAGCACATTAAAATCCATCACTCCCAGGAACATCTGGCTGCCTGCACAGAGTGTGACCAGGAATGGTGGTTTGAGAATTCTAAGTCCCACAAATTAGAACAGAGAAGGGCAACATTTAAATTAAGAGGGATTAACCCTTTGTGTATTCCTAGGCCGGCTGCATGCTCCCCCAACTCCCAAAGAGCCTGGTGCTACTTAGAAGCAAGGTAGCCCGACTTTTGGGGCCATTCGATTAATCAGAAGTCTGGGTGTGGGATCAAAAATGAGATGGAAATCTGTGCCAGAAAGTATCATTTGTAGTTTCACCGAGAAAAGAGGGGTACAGTGCGAGTTCTTCTTGGAGGGGGGCAGCTAATAACAAATCCTCAGCCAGGGCTTGTCGTGGACGACACCAACAGGCTTGCAAGTTCACTCCAGACAGCTGCCCTCCACTTAGCGACCTGGTACACACTCCTGCCCCCAACTCCAACTTCAGGACACAAGAAAACCTTTTTTTCATGTTTGTGTTCCCCCCCCCCACACCTCCCAATTAGTAATGAAACAACATTTGAGTGGATTCTGATGCAGGCCTGGCCCAGGGACTAGGGCATGGACTCGCACCCACACAGCTGTCTCTGGAGATTTAACACTCGGTGTGGCCCCTGGGGCCCTGGATTTAAAGACACCGGCCGCTTAGCGAACGGGCTCCCCCTTATCACTACATCAGACAGACCCCAGCACAAGTCACAGGCACCGAGATTGGGGAACCTTTGGGACGAGCCCTTCTTCCTCCCCCAGAGGAGGTCTTCAACCGTAGGATCCCCACAGCAATGAAAAGACACTTGACCTCAAGGAACGCGCACAGTTTGCCAAGCAGGTACCACAGTGGCTAACAGCACGGTCCCACTTCAGCAGCTTTGAAGACACCTGAGTTCTTCATTCCTGTCTTCTTGATGCTGAGTGGAACCAACGAACAGGTTAAGAGGAGAAAAAAACCAAATCACAGAATAGGTGAAAAGTTTTAAAAAGAATTGTGTGGTGGCAGCCAAACCCTGACCCTGGAAATGTGGTCGGAAGCCACCACGCTTTCAGCCCTGGGGCAAGGAGGGTGGTGTGTAGAAAAGCCTGCAAAACCTATAGCACCAGCTCTTCCTTACCAGGGCTCCAGAGAGCGGGCCTCGGCAGTAACCCACGGGCTCACGGCCAGGAGTGCCAGGAAAGCCAACATCCATCGCAGCCGTTTCTCCACAGCTCTGCTGGCAAACTTACAAGCACGTATTTGCTCGGTAGCTGGGCCTCACCCACGGGCATCTCCCACCTTGGAGGCAGGTAGAGAACACTGGACTGCCTTTCCCCAAATAAGGGCAGTCCGATCGGAGGCGACACCCTGCATTTCTCCCACTCCTTATTAATAGCATCCCTAATTAAGCCAGCTTCAAAAGGGCGAAAATCAGTGCCTGGAACTCAAAGGTCTAGCCCATGGTTTCCAAATCTTAACAGAAGCCACGTAACCTACTTACCTGAAGAAAACCCCAATTCATCAGTCCCTACCCCCGCTTCCCAGGAAGGGGAATAGGTTTAAGTCCGTTTCTTCTTTTTTCACCACAGTACGTGGAAGAGAGTCAAAGAAGGTAGTGTGGAAGGGAGGGCTGGTTCATCATTAAAAAATAAAGATCTCTTTGAGGGTCATGTGCGGCTGGGGACAAACATTCAGTTCTCCTCCGCGTCTGCCTCCGAGGGCTCCTCTTCCAAGCCAAAGCTCGGCTTGTCAGCTAGCGCCTCCAAGTGCTTGCCCAGGCTGCCCGCAGCGTCCACGAACATGTCAGGGATGTCTTTGCCAAAGTAAATCTTGCTGTTGGAAGCGATGGCCTTGTACTTCATCAGCTGCAAATACTCAGGGGTCAGCTTCAGCTGGAAGAAAAATGAGGAAGGAAGACTCTGATGGGGCCAGATTAGGGAAAGTCTGGGCGGCATTCCTTTACTTTCGCGAGGAGAGGGTCTCCGTGAGAACCACGCCCCCTGCGCCTCTTCCTGGTCTCAATGTTAACGTTAGTAACCGTGAAACCCCTTCTCTGGGAGAGAGTAATCTCAGGTCCTCAAGGTGAGAACTGCGAGAGTTTCTCTGTTTACCAGCAAAATCAAACTTCTCTCAGGGTCCAGCTAAGGGAAAGGGAAAGCGCTGGCCCACACGGCCCAGGAGTCCTCGCTCGCGACCAGGAGGGGCTGGGGCAGACGCCATGTTCTTACAACCACCCGGCTACTCTCAAGCCGGGCGCACGCCCTCTGGCGGCCAGGCGGCGCTGGGCCTTTACCTTATTTGCTTCGGCTATTTTCATGGCAGTGTAGCACTCGGCGTCCGCCTTGGCCTTCTCCCGGGCCAGAAACGCAGCATCTTAAGAGAAGAACGCAGTGAAGTGAAGGGCAGAGGCTATCAGAAGGCTAGTCCCCGCCACTTTCCCCGACTGCCTCCGTGACCCTGGGCACACCGCTCTGGCTTCTCTGTGCTCTGATTTCCTCATTTATGAAACTGGGGAAAAGGCATTTTTCTCCTGTTTCACAAGTGGTTGTGAAAATCGACCAAGATGAAGGAGTGCTCTGACAGCATCTCCCGGTGGTGGGGCCTAGCTAACTCTGAGTAAGTCTGCCGCTGTGCCCGACAGTGTCTTTTCTGATAGCATCGTGGAGACACATCCTCTTTCTAGCCGCTTACTCCTTCTGTGGCCTGTGAGGAGAGGGACGGGACCCGCCTCAACCTCCTGTCTCCGAGCTCTCCACCCCGGCGCTCTCCCCTCCTAGTACACAGCAAGACCAAGGGAAGCCCGAAGAAGGCTCTGGATACGGCCCGAGGTGGATCTGCCCTGAAACCGACTACCATAAACAAAACAGCTCAGCCCCTCTCCAACTTCAGGTCCCTTTTCATTTCCATCAATCATTTCAGAAAGGCTCCAATTAGCAGCGCTTAAGCTGGCACAACTTGAAGGGCATGACATGCCATGGTCTAGACTAACACCTGTTTGGACTAAGACACATTTAAACTTCTACTTTGCAATCTGCTTCCTTAATCTGCTCAGACCAGCTTTCGGTCAAGCTGATGCAAAATTTTTGATATTTACTCCCTGGCCTTGGGAATGAGGCCAGCCTTGCACGAGCAACAGCTGTAGCAAAAGCCTGGGAAGCAAGCGGGGACTGGGGGTGGGTTCTTACTGCACAGCCTCAGCAAGGCCCTGGGTGGTGGAAGCCTGCAGGCTGGCTGGGGTGCATGCGGCCAACTCGACTGGCCTTAGCGCCTGGTGACCTGCGTTTATAATAAAAATGTGCTGTTCGGCTAAGAGCTCCCCAGTGAGGAGCCGCTGATCCGTAAAGGCCTAACTGGCTCCTCCACGGGCACCTGCAAAGCCCGAGAGGCCCCATCGCGGGTACTACTGGACACAGCACTGTGCAGCCTGAAGCTGGGCCCTGAGGTCTTGTTTTTGGCCTAGAATTTCCTTGATATAAAGGCACCACACGGAGGAGAAGGTGGGTGGTGGGAATGAGGTGAGAGCTGAGGGGCAGGGGACTGAAGGTGAGTGAGATTCAGAGAAGCTGGCAAAGACAACACCTCTCTCCAGCTCGTGGTGTCGGTATTGAAAGGTGTCTTCTTCACACCCAGCTTAACATCCACAGGGACCCTGAGAGGCCAAAACGATGGTGTTCACGGGCTTCTGAGGAGGGGGGCGGGTAAGGCAGGGGGGAGAAAGCTGCTGTCTGGACCTAGCTTCTTGGTTTACTTCCAATGCCAGACTGTGAGCCCAAGACAGCAGGGACCACGTGACCTCCCTTTTTCTTAAGCCTGGCAGAAGAGTCCTGGTGGCACCCAACTAAAATCTGATGAATGACTGAAACTCTCTGAAGTGCAAAATTAATGCCAGCCTGGACCGAATCTCCCCAAAACTCAAGTCAGAGCATAGAGAACAAGGGATGTTCCAAAGAAACCATAACATCTGAGCACAGAGATTACAGAGCAGAAGAAATGACCCCCCCCCCCCGACCCGGCCCCAGAGCGGGGTTTGAGGAAAAGGCAGGCGGGAATCTCGCTCACCTTCGATTTCCGAAATTCTCTTCTCCGTCTCCTTCTCCATCACCTTCTGCCCATAGGTGATTTCTGCCACCTGAGCCACTTTCTCTGCCTCTGTATTAATGAAGTTGAGAAAGGCTTAGAGCCCCGACACGTCCAGAGTTTGACGGCATTGCACCTTCCACCTGATCTGAGGCCCTGATGCAGGGCAGCGGGTGGGCTCGGGTGAAGGGCCACTGGCCCAGAGGCAGCCATGGCAGGCTCCCTCTCCCAAGTCACAGGATATTTCTCCCAAAGGAATGTTTTAAGGGTTGAGGTACAGGTTTCCTCCTGCCACTGCACTTTAGGAAGTGGCCAGGGCTGTGGCTGGTCGTCTGGTGCAGTGGTAAAGAAGCCGGGTTCAGGGGCAGAGTCCCTGGATTTGAACCCCGTTTCCATCACTTCTCTGCCATGTGACCGTGGGCAGCAATCTAGCCTCCGTGTGCTTCAGCTCAGTGAGAGGAGGTTAAGGATGCTGCCTTCCTCACCCGGCAGGGGTGGGTGTGTGAGGAGCGAGATGATTCACCCGCGAGCATTTAGAAAAGCCCACGGCTCGTAGTAAGGGCCCAATCGGTGTTATTATTATTGTGAATGAGGAATTTACTGGAAGGGCTCCTTTCATTTAAGAGATGTGTGGAAACTCAGAACTCAGGATCCCTGGCTGTGATCTGACAATTTCAGCTGTCTCCGGGGGATGCAGGCCGACCCCGCGTGTGGCAGGGCTTCGGAGGACCGAGCCCCAGGCTTCCTGAATCTCTCCACCCTCCCCAGCCTGTCTGCTCTGAAAGGGGACCCCACAAGCACAGTCAGACCAATGAGGGCCTTCTTCCGCTCTGTCTCGGCTTCCTTCTCCACCACCTTCTGCTTCTGGGCTGCAATCAGAAGCTTCGTCTTCTCGCTTTCCCTGAAGGGGAGAAAAATGCACAGCTGTGAGGCCGCTGGGGACCAGCTTCTGCGGAGATTCACTGCGCCCTGGAGAAGACAAGCTGCCCCCGCCCCGGGGGACGCAAGCTGTCATTCCTTCCTCTCTCCTGGCAGGCTCTGTAACGTCCCAGGTGAAAGCGGCTCTGCTGCAGGCAGTAACATGGCTTGCCTTCTCCTCCATAACTCATTGGTAGGAAATAAAGCATAACTGACTTCAGTAAAAGGCACCTGCCTGCCCACGCAATCGCCGCTCCCCGTCTTCTTTGGAACGAGCCGTGAAATGCCACACGCCTCCCCCCGCCCCCGCCCCGGCCCTCTGAAGAGCATCCCTGCCCTGTCATTGCGGAGCCCAGGGGAGCGTCCTGACATGCCCGCCCCATCTTCCAGGGCGGTGCGCTGTGACAAATACTCAAGAGGGGATGCCTGGCCCGGCGTCGACCGACCCGGGATGGGATGAACGGGAGGCAGGGGAGCGCGGTGGTTACCGCCGGGGCACCGGCACACTCACATCAGCTCGTAGTTCCTGCGGATGGCTTCAGGTATGTTGGGCTTTGTCACCCGCACAGCCTGGAGAGGGATAAAAACAGCACCTGATGGGGAGGTGAGGGGCTGAGGGACCAGCTCCCACCGGTCCTTGATCTTCCTGCACAGACAGGACAGCCTCTGGAAGAGGGGATGCACCTTCCTCGGGGGTCGGGGGGCGATGGCAGGCCTCCCACCAGGGCGGTGCTTACTTGGATGACGAGCCCGGGGGCCATGGAGGTCAGGTCCTGTTGCAGAGCCAGTTTGAGATTTTCATCAATCTGATCTGGAATCAAGACAGATAGAAAAGGGAGCTGTTACACTTTTCAGGCGGGGAGGAGGGAAGAACGGTGGTAGAGTGCAAGGCAAGACACCGGCTCACGAATGCACCCGACAGGCAAAAGGTCTTCCCAAGGCAGAGTGCTCATCAGGGCCCGGATGTCTAAAGACGCCCTGCAAGGCTCTCACAGCGGGAGGCCCACTCGGTCCTCTACGTGAGCCAGCCGTGAGCGTGTCCTTTCCCTGGGGCCTCAAGAAGACATCAGCCTCGCCCAGAAGGGAGCTAAGCTTTAAAAGGACAAACAACTCGAGCACAGTTTTTGAGTCAGGCAGCAGCCTTTCCCTAGAAACAGCAGCAACAGAAGGTGGCCGCCTGGCTTTCACGAAGAAGGAAGGTGGAATGGCCAAGTTAGGTATTTTGAAAAAGCCAAGCACACTAAATCTAGTAATTTTAGAGGTTTCTAAAAGAAAAACAGACTCTGATGTCAAGGAAAGCCCCAAGGAAGACTAATTCCATTAGGAACTCCATCAAATAACACAAGGAGAAGAATGACAATTTACAGCTCTGGAAACGAGCCCAAGTGGTCTGATGTGTTGTTTGCTTTGGTCCTGATTCTCTGTCTGAAACATGACACGTGAGTCACTTCACGGACAAGGGTTGGAAGAGCTGTAACCGACTGTCCCTCTAGCTGTGGCCCTAGAACAGCGGCGCCCAGGCTGCCTGCTCTGACCTGGGCCTTCCCTGCCCTGCCCCCCGCCCATGAGATCCTCAGTAAGATCCTGGAAGAGCACTGAGAAAAGGACCCACGAAACCAGGCTGGGACATCTTCACGGAACCATCTCCCTACTGTCAGCTGCCATCTGCTTTAAGTGGCCATTCGTGATCCAGGAGCCTTTGAGGAACAGTAAGTCTAACTCCTTGCCTGTTATAGATGCTCAAACTGAGGCCCACAGAGGTTCAGTGATGTGCTCAAGCTAGTCAGGACCCAAAATAAAGAACCTGTTTAATTATTATGCTTTGGTTGTTAGGGTTGAGAACAGTACTTTCTTCAACTGTCATATCGCTAAGCAAGGGGTTTTAATACTTCGACATATCAGATACGTTCCCAGCAGCCTCTCAGCACTGAGAGAAATGCCCATAAGGGCAGCACCTCCCACCTGACATGGGTCTAACAATTTGACGGCTAGAGATAAACATTACATTCCACATTTTCTATTTTAAATAGGAGACCGACCAAACTTTAAGGGAGATGCCCTATACCCTCCATAAGTTAATAACACAGTTGTTTATCAGATTAAATTCTGTCTGAGTCAAGGCAGAAAATTGTGACCCGGGGCTAGTGATTTTCTAGGAAAATCTGGAAGAAATGTTTTGCATGGTGGTTTACTACCAAAGTAACACCAGTACTAAGTTGTTTATAGGTGATGGTTATGCTGACAGATGCAGATTAAGTTATGTTATTACGTGAACACAAAGAGGGTCTTCAGACAAACTTCTTAACAAGTACTGGATAACATTTTAATAAAACAGGCAAAGAGGATGCATCAGAGCAAGCAGTGATAAAAACTGCAGTCAAGCTGAAAGTCAGGGCTATGCGTCCTGAGAGGAGGGGACCAGAGAAAAACTTTCCAACTTCAAGGAACAGGATTAGAGACTTGAATTTCTCCTTTGCAGATGCAAATGGATTCTAAACAAAACAGTGCTTGCTGGCAAGAATGATGTTAAAAGATATTTCAAAGCAAACACACTTCCCCAGCTCCTCTGTACAAGAAGTTTTACTTTACTAGGACGCCAAGTTCATCTGCAAGATAGTGAGAAGTTCTCTAATGCAGAATAATTTCACATTTTAATTCCCTCTACATGGGAATTAGAGCTCTTCTGTCTTTTGTTGTTTCAAATGCTTTGGAACGTTCATTTAATGGCACAAGTTCTAAAACAATGGCTAGAGGGAAAACTAAGATATTTTATGAAATTATATCAGTTTGAGGTTAAAAAAAAATCAACAGCAGATTTACTGAACTGTTCTTAACAGCACACTGAATCCAAACCCCACAAGAGAATCCAAAGCCTATAAAGTGAATTTAGATTCATTTTCTTCTGCAGAAAAGTCAAAAGTGCTTCTGATGATTTCCCAAATCTGAAACACAGTGCAAAAGGCTGTTTGCTTAATTAAGACGACTGGTGTCGCCAACGATTCCGCCTCTGTCTACTCTACAGAATGTTCTCACTCAGGGTCCTTTTAATGAAGATTCCTGGGAAAAATCACTGTTCAGTCCTGATGTCAAGAATAGCTGTTACCACTGATTGCAAAGTTCATTTGCTTTTTTTTTTTTAATACATTTATTTATTTTATTTTTGGCTGTGTTGGGTCTGTGTTGCTGCGCGCGGGCTTTCTCTAGTTGCGGTGAGCGGGGGCTACTCGTTTTTTTTTTTTTTTTTTGGCAATACACGGGCCTCTCACTGTTGTGGTCTCTCCCGTTGCAGAGCACAGGCTCCGGACACGCAGGCTCAGCGGCCATGGCTCACGGGCCCAGCCACTCCGCGGCATGTGGGATCTTCCCGGACCGGGGCACAAACCCGTGTCCCCTGCATTGGCAGGTGGACTCTCAACCACTGCGCCACCAGGGAAGCCCGGGGGCTACTCTTTGTCGTGGTGCGCGGGCTTCTCATTGCAGTGGCTTCTCTTGTTGCAGAGGACGGGCTCTGGGCGCGCGGGCTTCAGTAGTTGCGATGTGTGCGCCCAGTAGCTGTGGCACGTGGGCTCAGGAGTTGTGACTCGCGGGCTCTAGAGCGCAGGCTCAGAAGTTGTGGAGCACGGGCTTAGTTGCTCCATGGCATATGGGATCTTCCCGGCCCAGGGCTCAAACCCGTGTCCCCTGCACTGGCAGGCGGATTCTTAACCACTGCGCCACCAGGGAAGTCCCACGTGGGTCCTTTCTGTTCTAAGCATTTCCCTATTCCTCTCTACAGGTATAGGGTAAAAACAACAACCAAAACCCACAGAGGTTCTAGGAACTGTAAGAGCTATGGTCCTTGTCCCACTTCTAGAATTAAACGTGACCCTTGCTGTTCTCATCACTCGGTCCTGGTGCCCTTCATCCAGGGTGGCATGGATGAAGCCAGAAGCCAGGGGAGGGAGGTCTGAGCTTCAGCTCTGCTACTAGCCAGCTCTGGCACTTTCTCCCTTTGGGCCTTAGTACCCTTATCTTGATAGGAGGATGCTGGGTAATCTCTAAGTTTCTTCTAGAACTGACCCCTCTTCATTACAAAACGATGCTTAGGGACAGTGGGAACACACTTCCATCCCAGGCCTCTGATTCAGCGCAGGAGCGAGTCCTCGCATCCACTATTACTCCTGTGCCCAACGCTCAACCACTCTCACGAGCTTCTTCCACCGGCATCAGCATTTCCCAGGAATGCCCTGTGTGACCGCCTGCTTCCCGGGCACTGGATCTTCAACACTTCCGGGCCTTTGGTACCCATCCCGCCCTGTGGGCAGCTCAGAAGTAGGCAGCGGGGAAGCAGGGCTGCTTGAGCAGGTGATCATCCCAAGAGGCTTTCTTACCGAAGAGCTCGATGTAGACCTCCTGAAGCGTGTGGACACTGCAGAACTGGTTCAGCTCGTGGTGGATCTTGTTGAAGATGAGCGCCTTGTCGTAGTCGGCAGTGTAGTTCTTCACTATATCATACACTGGGAGGAAGGAGAGATTCAGGATGAGGACGGGCGGGACTCACCACATCCCCGGACACAGCGGCTGTCCCTTTCCGGGGCGCTGCTGCTGCAGACACGGGGCAGGCGTGGGGCCGGTGGTGGGGCGGGGGGAGTGGGCTGCAGGGGAGGGGCTGGGCTGGGGGAGGGGCACGGCAAGCACACACCTGCGTGTGGGACCAGGAAGTTCACCACCTCGATTCTGTCGAAGTAGATCATCACGCCACCGCTGTCGGAAGAGGGACGGACACAGCAGTCAAGGCTAAGCTCTGGAATATGGTGCCTCTCCTAGGGGGTGGCGGGAGGTGTGTGACTTGACAGGAAAAGAGGAGAGGGCGGGGGGGGGGGGGGGGGGGGGGCGGTGAGAGGTCAGAGGCAGGAGGCTCTCCAGGCAGGAGTCCTTCCGAGCTGCTAGCGAGAACGCAATCTCGTGAGAAATCACACCTCCTAAAAATACCTCCGCGAAGAAAAAAACGAAACTTTGGCGGTAAGACAAGAGTAGTCCATCTCCTTTTAATCTGCAGTGCCTTTTGATTAAAGCAATCAATCGAAAGGAAGAGACTAAAGAAGGTAACGGAGTTCTCAGAACTTAAAAATGTGGGGTTTTATGGTCACTGTTTCTCACTTTGTTTTCACCATCACTTTAGTTCAGTCCTCCCTGCCCTGACATTCATTAGAAAACAATTTCAAACATACAGAAAAGCTGAAAGAATAGTACAACTAACACTCATATATCAACACCTAAATTTAACAATTGTTAACATTTTACCTATCGATTGATCTACTTTTTTTTTTTTTGCTGAACATTTCAAAGCAAGCTGCGGCCAGGATACCTTAGCCCTTAACACCTGTCAAGCATCAATCACCTAAGAATAATGACAGTCTCCTACAGAGTCACAATACCATTCCCAAACCTAAGGAAATTAGCAATAATTCCTTACCATCTAATACCCAGTCTTTCTCCAAATTTCCCCAGAAGTTCCTGTCATGGACTGAATTGTGTGCTCTCCAAAATCCCTATGCTGAAACTCTAATCCCCAATGCGACTGTATTTGGAAGCAGGGCCTTTACACGGGTAATTAAGGTTAAATGAGGTTATAATGGTGGGGCCCTGATCTGACTGGACTGGTAAAGGAAAGAAGAAAAAGACACCAGAGATCTTTCTCTCTCTCCACACGTGCATAGAGGAAAGGCCACGTGAGGACACAGCAAAGCAGCCACTTGCAGGCCAGGAACCAACCTTGCTGCCACCTTGACCTTGGACTTTGAGCTTCTAGAACCGTGAGAAAATAAGTGGCTGTTGTTTAAGCCACCCAGTCTGCGGCATTCTGTTACGGCAGCCCAAAATGACTAACACAGTTTCTGTAACGTCTTTAATAGCTGTTATTTTGGAACCAAGTTCTAAGCAAGGTTCACCATTACATTTGCTTATATCTTTACGTCTCCTTTTTGACCCAAGGCCCCTCCAAATACAATGACTTTGTGATGAAATAGGGCCAGTCATTCTGTGGGATGTTCTGATTCTGTGTTTGTCCGAGTGTTCCCTTATGGTGTGGTTTACTTTGTTACTCTGTCCCTGTTCAGACCTTCCTGACTTTTCAGCTGGACCACCATATTGGTGGTGAATTTCCGGCCCCTGAGTTCTCCGCCTACCACCTTTCCAACATTCTCCATAGCTAGTTCTGCTAAAGTGATCTTCCTCTAGCAAGTTATTTGTGAGCTAAAAGCCTTTATCATGGCATTCGAGGCCCTTCCAAACTTGTCTCCCTTCTGTGATCTTCTCTACTGCACTCCACCACCTACTCAACTCAGAACATAGGGAGCTTGGGGGCAGAGAACTTGGTGAAAGCACCAAGTGGTACGTCCCTTTTCACTGTCTCTTACTGTAGCCAGCCAGATGGCCTTGCCTCTTATTTGGGCTTCACAGCTTTATTCTGGGCACCTTACCTTGTCCCACAAGGTACGTTCTTCACCTCATCTGTCTGGAGTGTGGTCTGGAATTAGGGGAGACATAAGATGCTGTAAGGTGAGCAGTGACAAACAAAGTGAGTTCTTTTGGGAAACCCAAACAGCCTTTGCCTTGAATACTTATTTGGGTTAAACTTGGCCTCTGTGAAATGTGAACACCCCCAATGAGTGCTCCTCACTTACAGAGTGTGAGACTAAACCAAGCAAAGGTACCCACCCCGCTTCCCTGTAAGTGAACCACCCCATGAATAGGCTGAGCAATGATGGTTCAGTGAAAAAGACCCTGGATTAGGAGTCCTAAGACCCGTGCTTACTTCCGTTTCTTCCATTTACTAGTCTTGAAACAGCAGATTCTTTATTTAACCTCATAGCCTCTAAAACCTGCTCGGCCCATTCTCAGGATTACTGTGAGACTCAAATGAGATAATGTGCACGGAAGGCACTTTGAAAACCATCAAGCACAGTAAATGGCAGAAGAAACCTACAGGGCAGATGCTGACGAGGTATCCCAGGATATTTCCCTGCGTTAGTTTAAAAGTCATTCTCTGAATCTTCTTATTCCTCTTAGCTGGACATACTTCAAAGATGACTAGTCTAACTTAGCCTGGCTTTGGGTCTGTCATAACTAATCCTACACCTATTTTAGATATCGTTTCCCTTCTCCAAGTTCACCCCCCCCCCCAATTATGTTCACATCTCTGAAATTCAAAAAAAGAACCAGCAAAATTACCATGTTTTATTTCCATCTATCTTGGTAGCCTGTGGTTTAAAACATACAGATGCACAAACATCCTATTTTTCCTTCTGCGTATTCAGAACAGATTCTTCTCTGGTTTTGTCTTGAAGTGAAGCCATATTTCCCAGCTGGGAATGACGGGCCAAGGCAATGACCCCGTTCAGCTATTTCAACAATCAAGTAAAACTCCAGAAGTAAGTGGCTCATGGAGGCTCATACTTTATATTATATATAGGACTTATTCTTAAGTGGTTCCTTGAAAAGGCATTATACTCATCCACTCATCCAATGGCTAAATCATTCCAAATCATGCACTAATCACCACCCAAGTCTGCAGTCGTCCAGCCCTGCCCCACAAGCCGAGTGTACCTGCACAGACTTATAGGATGTGATGAATGGGAGCATGAGATGGAAGCCAGGGCCGCTGGTGGAAGTCAGCAGGGCACCGCCTCTGCAGAGGAGGGAGAGAGAGGCAGGTTTGGTTTAGCAAAGGGGTGTCTGTTACATCAATACTGTTTGGGCCCACTTTCTCTGCAGCCCCATAAACATTTAATATAGAGTGACATGTGCCAGAGCCATGCGCACAGATCCCTGTCTTCCTCTCAGCTTGACCCTAATATTCTAGGAAGCCTGACGCTAAAACCTAAAACCGCTATTCATGCTTTTGCAGTGAGAAAAACGGGCACACAGACAAAGTGGAATAAAGACAGCAGAATCCTTGGCTATACTTGAGATAAGAGAGGAGAGCTGTTTTGTTGTATCTGTCGGGCTTGTGGCGATCCACAAGGGCAGTTAAATCCGGGAATATAGTGACCAATTAATGGTACTAGTGTTGGAGTCCAGTGACACAAAGAACCAAAAGGATAATTTTAAGTACACTTGATAAACCATCTAAATATTTTTTTGGCAGTAGTTACTTTTCTAATCAAGTTATATGTAAATGGTAATAAAATTAAAAGCCATTTTGGGGGACATAGAAACAGATGGTGGGAAGAAATAATTAAAGGGAGAGGGGAACCCAATCAGACTTCTAGAACTCGCTACTGGCATCCAGAGAAAAAGCATTACGGGGTACATATAAGAAAGGGCTCATAAAGACTTACAGCACATAACTTGGTTATGGAGGTGACTCAAAGGAAAGCAACCCAAGATTTATATTAAATGCTTTTTTGCTGTATATTAAGTCACAGATACATTTTTTTTTTAAAAAAAGAGCAATAAAAATAAAGTGACATAATGGGTTATTGTAAGAACCACTATCCTAGAGCTTGCCTTGATGGATACAAGTCAACCTGCAGGCTCTTCCATTCTTCCTGAAATGTTAATTTTAAAGAGTGGGTCCACATGACATCTCCTCAGGTTGCCATCAAGAACCGGTACTTGTCAGAGGTAAGCTCGTGGCACCGAGACGCCCAGAGGCAAGTAGGAGAAAACAGTGTTTCAGAGATGATCTTCAAGGGGCATGATTGCCTTTAGGTTTTCTCTCTAAATCTCTCTACACGTTTATCGATTATCATCCATGGCATCAGACTACTAGGTTTTATATTTACATTTATATATGTATTTACGTGTGTGTGTATTCCCCTCCCCACGGTCACTGACACAAAAGCTCAATCTAAAAGGCTCCCCTATTCAACAAAATATAAACACAGTTGGTCAGCAGAATCTGTTAAACATTGACTAGGAAAGCCAGTCATTGAACAGGAAGTTGCAAGCTACGCCGTGTCACTGCCTTACCTGTAATACACCCCAATATGTCCCTCTTCTATCTTGTGCACAGCTGAGAAGAGAGATGCACACAAGAAACTGGCAGCCACAGCCAAAACTGCTCCCAACTGAGCCATCAGTGAGCGTTCACCCTGGGGGAAAAGATACAGCAAGACGTGTGCGCTCTGACTTGCGGGAGAAAAGCTCTGACAGCGAGAGCACCTCCCCAAGCTGAGCTCCAGAAAGTGGCTCACGTCCAGTCTGTAGTAGTATGAACACAAGGCTAGATCTACAACTCTCTTCCTCCTTGCTCTCACTTGGCACCACCATTCCTTAACTGGCTCCAGATACAGCCGTGGCCCAAGGAAGAACCAGTGCCAATTGGGCAGCGTTCAGGACACAGCCTTCCCTTCCTGTGAACACGAACGGCCTGTCACCGGAGCCACTCATATTAGTAAAAGGGAAGCAAGGCAGCTGCAGTACGTTGGCCCAAATTACAGAGGATGTCAGATGACAGGCAGTTGTGGCTGTGTAATTCTGGTCAGAGCCTCCCAGTCCTTAATTGCCTGCCACTTCAAAGGAAACCATTATTTACTCCTTTCAGAGGCTGGAGCGACACAGACAGCATGCGAGCCGAGTTCCATGGCGGGATTCTCTGGCCTTTCATCCACCTTCCCCGTTATTCCTTTGGCCCTAAACAATATAGGTATCTAAGCAGCACTGAAGCCACACTCCCTCCCATATGCTTGACTAGCACTTTGCAACTGACAGGTTCCCCAAGCCCATGGTTAGAGGGGAAAGGGGGTTCCCCAGGCTGGGTAGACTCTGGGGCTCCTGGGTTCAACTGTATTCGGGCACCAGGACGCGAAGGAGTTGGCATCCAGAGACTCATTTCCTGAACACTGAATGATCTGGAAAAACTACGGTAACTGTCAGCGAGGTTCCCAATCGGGCGCGCCTGGGCCCACGCGTCCAGCGCGTGGATTTCTGTCTCCCGGGTCTAACTTAACTCGGGCGCAGACGTCTGCGAGGCGCTTATTTCACCGTGCGGCCTCCAGCTACCGATCTGCAGCTGCGTCCTATGTGCAAAAACCCTTTCCTCCCCGAAGTCACCCCCGCTCCACCTCGCGCTCCTTCCCTGCCCTCTTCTGAGAGAGGGTCGCGAGTCCCAGGAGCCCTGGTTCGGGGCTGGAGGCTCCAAGACCCTCCGCTCCGTCCCGTCTAGAGGCTCGCGGGGAAGGGACGGGACAGAAAGGGGTTGCTTTCCCGCTCCCGAGGGAGAAAGGATGCTGTGCTGGGGGCCGGGGGGAACCGTCGATCAGCTCCTGCCGGGAGCCTCACCGAGGCCCAAACGCGCGCGCTAAGGGGCGGGGGCCGCGTACCAGGCTGTCCCTCCAGGCGCTCCGTACTCGTCCGAACCCCTGTGCAACCGCAGAAACCGCCACACCTCTCCGCACGCTACTTCCTTCCGGGCCCGTCGCTTCGATGACGCCATTAGTTCACGCGAGAAGACCACGCCCCTTCTCTCCCTAGTTCGCCAGTGCCGTTCCCGCGCCCCGAGCGGGGGGTGGCCGCGGGTGGCCGCCAGGAGGCGCCCGCGACGCGGTCCGGGCGGTCAGGACCGCGGTCTGGGATTTCCGGGGTGGGGGTGGTGCGGGCGCCTGGAGAGTGACCCCGGGGACGAGGTGAGTGGCGGCGGGTTCTCAGGCCGACGTGTCACCTTCCGAGGATTTGACTTTGGAGTTTGCTCCGGATTCCCCTCCACGTTAGGTCAAGCCTGTTTTTTTGTTTGTTTTGTTTTGCTTTTTTTCGGAGCAGGTACCAGCGACTTGCAAGCCTTCTAGCCCTCTGTTCCGCTTTCCTGTAGCACCACTGAATGAAACATCCTTTAAATGTGCAGATTAGCACCGTTACGTAACTAATCAACAGTCTCTACTTTGAATTGCCCTTTATGCTTTTCTACGAGCTTTGGCCTTTGAGGTCCCTACAGCACCGTAAAGTAGATTAAGAAGGAATTATCTCAATTTTAGTGAACAAAATCTAGATTCAGTGAGGTGCGAGGGTAGCAGTGGATGAAAGCCTGCTTTGCTCTTCCTTAACGTCAGGAGTTTAACTGCCTCGTAACTGATGCCGCTCCGCACAGGGGCTTGCGCTTGTCAGTGTCTCCCCGCTAGACTGTAAGTTCCCTGAGGGTGGGGACTGCGTCTTCCTCAGCATCCCGGGCCCTGAAGTGCCCAGTAAAAACAAACCGCAGCACGGTGGCCGAGAACCAGCATCCAGACCTTGTGTCTCCCAGTCCGCAGCCTTCACTGGTCCGCAGCATCACACTAGGGCATTTCTAATTCAGCCACTGAAGTTACTGTGTTCACAGAAGAGAGTCCACTTAACTACAGCCTTCGGTACTTGGAAAGCGTTTACACAGGGAAGATGGCAAGCTGGTGGTGCTGGACAGACTGAGGACACTGGAAAAGGAAAGTGTAGGTTTTCCAGGCATGGAACTGGCCCATTTCCAACCCCCTCCCCATCTCCTGGGGGTTTGCTCTGGGTGAGTTTGTGTTGAGATAGTTCATTATATGTTAAGCCCACAAGTGGGCGCTGCCGGGGAGCTCTGTGCCCACCTCCACAAAAGAGGGTTTCTCCTCTCCCCACCCTGTCACTGCAAATCTCCCCCTCCCCCAACACACGCATTTTGCACACAAACTTGACCAATTTCCTGATTGATCCTATCAGAACCTGAGAGCTTTTTCTCCACATGTTCAGTGACAGAACTGGCCCCGACACACTTAATAAAGGTTTCTTTAATGGTTCACACTTAGTAAATGTTTACTCAATAGTTGAGTGAATGAATAAGAGAAATGGAAATATTGGGGTTTATCAGCCCAAGGAATGGGGCTTAGCGTGCAGATAAAGGAATTAAATTAGTTGTCATTTAAGAATTTCCTGACTATTAAACTTTGAAGTAAACTATGAACGGAAGTGGTGGGATTTCGTTCTCAGGAGGCTTTTTACCAGGTGTCTGTTGTTTAGTTATGGCCCTGCCTAGAGCCATAACTAAATGATAATCTAACATTTCTGAAAACTCTTTCCTTAAGAGACCCGTGATTGTCATGACTCAATATCCAAAATTACCTCGGAGGTAAGTCTGTGATGATTTGTTTAACAAAAGTCAAACAAATGTGTTTAAAAATCCATTTTAAAAAAAACTTGCAGGGCTTCCCTGGTGGCGAAGTGGTTAGGAATCCACCTGCCAATTCAGGGGACACGGGTTCGAGCCCTGGTCTGGGAAGATCCCACATGCCGCGGAACAGCTAAGCCCGTGCGCCACAACTACTGAAGCCTGTGCACATAGAGCCCGTGCTCTGCAGCAAGAGAAGCCACGGCAATGAGAAGCCCGTGCACCGCAACGAAGAGTAGCCCTCGCTCACTGTAACTAGAGAAAGCCCGCGCGCAGCAACGAAGACCCAACACAGCCAAAAATAAAACAAATAAAATAAATAAATTTATAAAAAGCTTGCAGTAGATAGTAGTGGTTAAGTGCAGATACCCCATGGTCAGATTGCATGGATTTAAATCCTGGGCCATCACCTGGGCCCCCCAGCCTCTTATTAGCTGTGTGACCTTGGGAAAAAGACTTTATCTGTGCCTCAGTTTCTTCATCTGTAAAATGGGGATCATGGTATGAACTTTATAGGACTGTTGTGAGGATTAAATGACAAACCAAGAAAATGATGTACAACAATGTTTGGCACATTTTTTTTTTTTTTTGCGGTACGCAGGCCTCTCACTGTTGTGGCCTCTCCTGTTGCGGAGCACAGGCTCCAGATGCGCAAGCTCAGTGGCCATGGCTCACGGGCCCAGCCGCTCCGCGGCATGTGGGATCCTCCCAGACCAGGGCACGAACTCGCATCCCCTGCATCGGCAGGTGGACTCTCAACCACTGCGCCACCAGGGAAGCCCAATCTTTGGCACATTTTAAGTGTTCAATAAGCTTTAGCTGTTGCTGTTTTAAATAGGGAATGCCATTAATGTGTTCTTGCCCTTTTGTGGATTCCAGTTATTAATGTGACGGAAGGTGAGAGAACGATGAGCTGTAAGTTGCGTGGTTTTGAGTCGTAACCAGATGAAGGCTTATCAGAGGAAGAGATGTGAGACTCCAAAACGACACCCCCATAGATATTTACAATACAGATTTCATAAAGCGTTACTGAATGTTTTCCATGTACCAGGCCCTGTGCCTTTCTCGTTTTGTAGAATTTTCAGCTCAGCTCTTTGAGTTCAGCTCCATTTTAGGGAGGAAGTTGAAGCTTACAGAAGTTAAGGGATTGTCCAAGATCACAAAGCTTGTAAGTTGCTAAGGCAGAATTCAAATGACCCCAAGTCTCTTTCTTCATTATAGTAAATGAATTAGAGAATGATGATGCAACTTAAAACACATACACACACACACTTACCACATTTATTTCATATGTAACCTTTCAGGAATGTAGATCAGTGGTCAGAAGTTGCAAAACTTTAAATTGGGCTGGTTCATTTTGCAGTTGGAAGTTGAAACAGGATTTAAAAAAAATATTCCCGCCACAGCCATCCGCATCTCCCAATCTCTGGATTGCTGTTTAGTCTTCCAACAAACTAATTGTTGGTGAGGGTGTCACTCCAATGCTGAAAGAGACCCCTTCTTTCACATTTAGAGCCCTTTTCATCAACAACCATGTTAGCCCCAAAGGAGTCAGGCAACTCTTAAAATCTTTGGCTTCAGTTCATTTGTATCACAAGAGTGGAAGATGGTGGAAAAAGTTTTTGTTTGATTTTGATTTTTCTTCTTTACTTAATGCCCTACACAGAGAATAGAGGTCATCATTTAGGACATTTGATCCCAGTAAGATTTTGGTGAGCTTGGGGGGGAAGAGAAGTAAAGAACTGTATCCTTAATTATTGAGGGTTACTCAGAATTTTTCCAGCTGGCAAACCTAGGACTGGTGCCTTGTAACAACACAAGGATATTTACTTGGGGCTAATGATGTTTCTTGAAGAGAGTTCTGTAAAGGGATCAAAGAGGGATCATGAAAACAAAATTGAGTTGGAAATCAGTTGGAAGTCCCTAGAGATCATTTTGTGATTATATGTTTGTACAGCTTTGTTGAGGAATAATTGACATACAATAAAAAGCACATAAAGTGCACAAGTTGATAAGTTTTGCCATCCATATATATCTGTGAAACCATGACCACAGTCGAGATAACGAACACATGCATCGTGCCCCCAAACTTCCTCATGCCCCTGTGTAATCTTTCCCTCCAAGTCCTCTCTGTGACCCCCACTCCCTAATTCCCAAGCAACAACTTGTCTGCTTGTCATTCTAGCTTACTTTGCATTTGTAGAATTTTATATAAATGGAATCATGCAGTATTTACTCTTTTGGGGGGAGGGGGTTGTCTGGCTTTTATTTTTTTACCCAGAATGATTATTTGGCGAGTCATCTATGTTGTTGAATAGAGTTCATTCCTTTTCATTGCTGTGTAATATTCCGTTGTACAGCTGTACAACAATTTGTTTCACCTGCTCAGCTGTTGATGGACATATACACTGTTGGCTGTGATTTTAATCCAACCCTTTTATTTCACTCATGGAAAAACAGAGGGCAAAGGGGAGGAAGTCTTCAGAGAGGGGGCTTGGTCAAGGTCCACACTGCATTTGGGGAGTGATGAGGAAGCAGCCAGCTACCCTGAGAAGCTATGCCAGGGGGCCTGGTGGTGTGAGGTGTGGCTTGGTTTGGTTTGCCTGGGATGCCCTTTCACTTGAATCCATAACAATATTAGGAATTATAAAAAAGATTGTATGGCATTTTGTCTGTGTGTATCTATCCATACATCTCTCTATATCATTGATAGACTCCTTTCTGCCATACCCGCCTGGTTTTCCTCCTCCATGTCAGAATGTTCCTTCTGTAGTCTCCATCGTGAGTGCATCCTCACTGATTCCCCAGAACTCTCTCCTTGAACCCCTGCTCTTCCCTTCTCCTTCTGGAGGGTCTCTTGTGTTCTCAGTCTTCTAATTATGGGGTTGTTGATGACTCCCCCAAATGCATATTGATAGCCGTGAGTTACACACTAGCACGCCATCTCATTAGATGTCGGATGGAGGGAAACCAATTGTATCTCAGCCTGAACTCGAGGTTTCCCTCCAACATGCTCCTTCATTAAAGGTATCACCATGCACTCAACCAACCAAGCCAGACGCTCTGCCTCTATCTTAATCTGCCCCATCCATTTAGCTATGAAGTTCTGGTTACTCCTTGACCCTGTACCCTCTTCTCTGTGCATTGCCCTCGTTCCGGCTTCATCACTTCTCACTTGGATTGTTGTAAGAATCTAATGTTCATGACCTTCTTACTCCACCTTTTAGCTTAAATCAGTGCCCCATGTGTTCTTAAAAACCCAATCATAGGTTTCCTAGAGAAAAAAAATTCAAATCTCTTAATGATGTGATCCCCTACCTACCCCTCCAGCTTTTTTTGTTGTTGTTGTGGTACGCGGGCCTCTCACTGCTGTGGCCTCTCCCGTTGTGGAACACAGCCTCCGGACATGCAGGCTCAGCGGCCATGGCTTTCGGGCCCAGCCGCTCCGCAGCATGTGGGATTTTCCCGGACCAGGGCACGAACCCGTGTCCCCTGCATTGGCAGGCGGACGCTCAACCACTGCGCCACTAGGGAAACCCACCCTTCCACCTTTCATTCTGCTTTTTGGGTTTTAATAGACCAACTCTTACTCATCCTTCAAGACCCTTCTAAGTGCTTCTCCTCTCTGTTTCCATAGTATCCTGAGCCTTCTTCCTGTGTGGCACTCACTCTAACATACTGAAATAGGCTGGTTGTATGTCAGTACTTCTCCTAAGAATGTATGCTCCTGGAGGGCAGGGGTTTCATTTTATTTACCTTTGTGTCGCCCACCCCAGGGGTGCTAAATTATTCCTAGCACATAATCAGCACTCTCTAAGTGTTTGTTGAATAACATAATAAATTACATTAGCTCATTTGATCCTCATAATAGTCCATGAGGATAGTTTCACAATCAGCCCATTTTACAGATGAGGGCATGCAGGTTAGAGGGTTAAGTCACTTCCTCAAGGTCATGGGCAGATCCCTCTGATGGTCAACGCAACGTACTTCCTCCCTCTATTTGTGAATTTGGAAAATGTCAGTGTATCAGGAGAGAAATTTAGTTCAATTCAACAAACATTTTATTGACCATCTACTAGCTGTACGTCACAATCCTAAGTGATGAAAGCACAGAAGAAGGCGGAGACCACTTACACCTGTTAAGGTTCCACAGCTGGGTTTCTTAACCTTTCCACCAGGACGTTTTAGGCTGGATAATTCTTTGTTTTTGTTCGTTTGTTGCTCTGCTGTTGCGGGCGGTCCTGTGCATTTTGCAGGATGTTTAGCAGCGTCTCTGGCCTTTACCCCTTGACGCCAGTGGCAATCCTTTCCCCTCCCCTGCCAGTTGTCAGAACTAAATATATCTCCAGACGTTGCCAAATGTCCCCTGGTGTGTGTGTGTGTGTGTGTGTGGTGACAAAGTTGTCCCCAGCTGAGAACCACTGTTGTATATAGCAAGACTTAAAAAAGGGGGGGGGGGATTGAGAACGAGACAGCAAGCTCTCCAGGCATCCCAAAGTGTGATGGATGTTGTATCCAGGACGTGCTGTTCAGGCTGAGAGAACCAGGGGAGTAGAAAATGGGGTAGATGCCGTGAGTGTGGATGAATGAAAGCAGAGCCCAGGAGGGGTTCTGGAGGAAGATGGAAGATGGGGGGGGAGGTTATTGCTGGTGGGTCCTGGAGAAGCTTTGCGGATAAAAACCCCTGGCTGTGGGACAGGAGAGGCAGAAACATTTGTGTATATGTTTGGAATGTAGATCTCAGCTCATCCTCCTGAAATGACCTCCAATGACTTGTTCTTGAGAATATCAGACATGGGGAGAGGCCGGGCTGTAAATCCTGGAGGGGAGAACTTTAATGCCACTTAGAAATCAGGCCTGAAACACCCATAATGTTTGTCAGTTCACATTTTAGTGTTCTTGAGTAAGTGTGCAGGGTGTGGGGGATGAAATATGGCAGGTACTTGATTTAAAAAGCCTGCCCAGATTTAATGTCCTGATAAAATGTATTAAATCTTTTAAGGTTTTAATGAATCTAGTATGCATTTCATAAATCAAGAACTCTGCTAAGCCATCTCCTGGTTTAATAAGAGTAAACTGGAAAATTGCTCTGAGCAGAAGCAAAATACATTTACATCACATCGAAAAATAATAGATTTTTAAGCTGAGGGGGGTCTTTCTGGGCCTTTTAAGCTGTTTGCTTATTACATTGGTCCGACTCCTTCAAATATTAAACCCCAGGCAAACACGTGCTAAACCGTATCAAGATACGAACCCGCACGAAGGTAAAGATTATTTGGAAGAGAGCAGAAAACAAAGCCGGTATTTCCTGACCCAGAGACCTTGGACCAAGTTGGTTTTTGCACTGAAACCTGGCTTTGTGTAACTAGGCTTAAGGTGGTGGTTAAAAATCATTAGTAACTGTTATTAAACCTCCCTTCCTAAATTCCCTCACTCCTCCACCCTCACCCCCTCAACATATTTGCTGGACTCAAGTGGTGAGTGTGGAACAAACACACTTCTCGGGTTTTACAGCTGTTGGGGGAATGGCTTGTGAAGGTCGCTGTTCAGATTATCTAGAGCAGGCATCAGAAGCCTCTTCCCCTTGTCTTCAGCCTAAACTCCCTAAGGTTTGCTTTTGTTCCTTTCCCTTCCTTTTTTTCCACCAGTGCCCCCAATGCCACGGCTCCAGCTCCTGCAGGGGTGGGGAGAGGGCTCTTAGGGGAGTGGGTGTAACAGATGGGTCTCTCTGAGCAGGCTGGGGATGGGAAACCCCTGGTACCAGCTTCCTTTGTGGATGGGGCAGGTTCTGGGTGAGATGGTGCTTCAGGGCCTTGGGGGGAGGTGGTATTGGAAGAATGAAGTGGGGCTGGTGGGGCTGGAACATTCCAGCGCACAAAAGCTGGCAGGGCTTGTGAGCTCTGCAGGGGAGGGAGCCGGCCCCATAAGGCTCAGCGAGGAGAAGCCTGTCCAACCTCATTAGCTGTCACGGGCAACAATACTGATCTGGCAATAAAGGCGATTCCAAACCTGTTGGTCATTAATCACCCGCCTGACAGTTGCGAATGGAAGTGGAAAAACCTCTCCCCCCTCCCCTCCCCCTCCTCCCCTGGCCCAGCTCTGGGGTTTCGAGTTACCTCTCGGTATATATGGGGTTCGCTGCTGGGGGCTAGTCTCTTCCCCCTTCACTTTTCAAGAGGCCGCGTTCAGCGTGGACAGGCCACAGGTTGGCCAGAGCAGATTCCAGCACAGGGACCAGGGGGCGAGAAGGTGCCAGGAGGCGCCCCCGAGGTCGGCCCCCTGGGATCCAGGCTGGGACTTGGCCAGCGCGAGCGTGGGGTTGGGGAGACTTGTCAGCGCCCCAGCCTCGTCTTTATACACCCTCCCCCTCACTCTCTGCACCCCATCTCTCCCTCCTTCAGCTACCAAGTGCCAACATATTTCCCTTTCTGTTCCTCTCCTACTCTTCCCATCCCCTACCGGAGCCCCCCCTCCCGCCCCCACATCTCTCCTAAGCAGATCTCAGCTCGGGAAAAGCTTTCATCTCAATCCTTTACTCCCTGCTCCGAATGTAAGCCCCGTATCCTTTCCCACAGGCACATGTACTGTCAGCCTCATCCCTAACCGTAACATTTGGCGACAGGCGACTTTGGGTGACAGTGGTAGTTTGCGTGTGGGAGGCGCAGGCAGTGGGTAGAGTGGGAGGGCGGGCCGGTCTGCACTGGCGGCCCCTGAAGGCAGCTCGCGGGAAGTGCAGCTGGGTCTCCTGGTCCGCAGAGGCAAGGAGGGACCAGCGGAGAAAGGTGACGCACCAGTCCAGGCGAGATCTCGCTGGCTCTTCAAGTTACTGGCCTGCTCTTCAATGCACTTGAGCCATGTGACCTTTTAGAGCGAGAAGGTGCAACTTAACTTCTGCTCCATTTCAGAGGATGTGGAGAGAAGAGCGGCGCTTAGAATTAGCCAGGAATTTCGGAAATGGTAGCCTGACTGTAATTTGCATACTTCTTTTGGCTCTTTGGATGGGCAGGCATAAGAGAGAGTCAACCGAATGCTAAAACCTAGCACGGGGAGAAATTGTAACATAAAATTTCGAGTGGTCTAAACGGATCCTCTAGTTTCCCCGAACTTTTCTGAATCCCGCGGGTGCAGATTGACCGTAGCCTGGCCCGCGTTAGCTGGTGCTGTCTGTTCTCCCCATGGCAGAGAATAGGAGCGTCTGTCTCCAGCTGATCCATCCAGACTCCTCTGACCAAGATGAATTCCCATGACCGACTCGTAGGAACAAAATGGAAAAGGACAGCTTTTTAGGTCTGTTTTGTAATTTTCTTTACATTCCTTTTTCTTTTACTTCCTTCTGTTTTTTTCTAATACTATGGTTGTTCTTACCTCTACCTACACATTAGAAACACTTGGGGAGCTTTTAAAAAATAGTGATGCTTAAGCCACATTCCCTGATACTCTTATCGATAAGATTGGTCTCGGGTAGGGGTCCCCACATGGCGATACCTTCAGGTGATTCAAATCTCGGGTGGGCTGAGAACTATGGGTGTAATATCTTTACACCCATCACGTCAATTCCCACCACGGTATCTTTGCTTTTGAGTTTTCTCTGCCTGGAATGCCCCCCTCTGTTCTGTCTGCCTGTTGACGGACCAACTGTGCCACTCATGTCAATTGCTTCTACTGCACAGTACAGTCTTATTAAAAAGAGGGAAGAAGCAGAAGATGTGGTCCTGAACTGGGGACATTTTTAGAACATAGTGTTTCTATTTAAAGACTAAATGGTCTGATACCTGATGTAGGTGCTATCGGAGCTCAGAAGAGAGAGAAGTCAGGGAGGGCTGGAGCAATTGCGGAAAGTTGTGTGGAGGAGGGGGCTGGGCTGAGTGTTGATAGGTGGTGGGGTTTGGGGAAGGGGGCAGGGAGGATAGAGGACTTCAGGCAGAGGGATGACATGAGCATATGAGTAGAGGCTGAAATGATTGGGGTATGTGCTGGGGACAAGAAGAAGATTTGCTTGGCTAGATAGAAAGCTCAGCCCTTCCCCCTCCTTCAGCCTTGCACACATCCCTGCCACACTTCCTACAGCTTCACTATGGATTCCACACCGTCGTCAGTGGTTTTGTACTGTCGGTCACTTTCATGTGTGTGTCTCCAGGTCTCACCATCAGATTTGTAAGCAACTGGACACAGGGACTATACTTTATATAAGTTGGGACCTATCATTCAATTCAATTCAATTCAGTTCAATTCAACATCTATTTACCGAGTGCCAGCTCTGTGTCAGTTCTAGGCTTTTGGGATTCAATCAAACAGACAAAGACACTAGCCCTTCTGAGCCTGGATTCTAGCCAGGGGATACAGACAACAAAAAACACTATAAATAATATATCGATAAATTATATAGTCTAGTAAAAGTACCACAGATAAAAGAAAAAGGAGAACGGGGTAAGGGGTATCAGGAGTGAGTGTGTGTAGGTGAGTGTGCATGTGTGTCTGTGTGTGCATATAGAGTTATTGAATGGAAGATATTAAATACAAGGCATTATTATTATTTTTTAAAAATAATTTTATTTATTTATTTATTTTTGGTGGCCCTGGGTCTTCAATGCTGCGTGCGGGCTTTCTCTAGCTGAGGTGAGCGGGGGCTACTCTTCATTGAGGTGCACGGGCTTCTCACTGCGGTGGCTTCTCTTGTTGCGGAGCACGGGCTCTAGGCACGCGGGCTTCAGTAGTTGTGGCACGTGGGCTCAGTAGTTGTGGCTCGTGGGCTCTAGAGAGCAGGCTCAGTAGTTGTGGCGCACTGGCTTAGTTGCTCCGCGGCATGTGGGAGCTCCCTGGACCAGGGCTCGAAACTGTGTCCCCTGAATTGGCAGGTGGATTCTTAACCACTGTGCCACCAGGGAAATCCCCAAGGCATTATTAATAGAGGTATTAAATACAAGGCGAAATGAGGTCTCATTGAGAAGGTGAGCACTGAAAAAAGACTTGAAGGAAATGAGGCATTTGCCCAAGTGGATCTCTGGGAGAAAAGATCTTTAGACAGAGAAAAGATTTCTAGAACAAAGCTGCTACGTTGCAGCATGCCTGGCATTTTGAGGAGCAGCAAGGAGGCCATGTGGATGGAGGCCAGTGACAGAGGAGACAGCGGTGCAAGAGGAGGCCAGAGAGGGAGCAGGGAGCTGGACCACGTCGGGTCTCAGAGCCACCCTATGGACTTTGGCCTCTACTCTTAGTAAGACAGGAGCTCTTGCAGAGTTTCAAGCAGATGAGTGACATGATCTGAGTGATGGTTTTAAAAGACCTCTTGGGCTGCTGGATTGAGAACAGCCGATGGGGGTTGGGGGTAGAAGCCAGGAAGTCCATCATGAGATCAGGTTTTACAGACACAGCTGAGCTCATGCAAGTCAGTGAAAGAGGACATTCAAAGCGTTCACATGGGAAGGGGGCACATTATTCCTATGTGCGATTAACAGCATCATTATAAGATGCCCATTATTTAGATTCTTGACCTGACTGAATAAGCCTGACCATCCAGCTCGGCTTCAAGAGACATTTCTGTCCCCTAATCAACACACAGCTTCGTCATTGCCAATAAAGTATGTGACGGGCTTTGACGATGGTTTTTAAAGAGTTCCAAAGAGTTTCAAGTAAGGTAAGAGAATAGAATAAATGTATGTCATTCCAAATTAACCATTTTGAGTGGGTCAGGGTTTATTTTGATGTCTAAGTCCTAAGTCTGTTAAAAAATTCTGTTACTTTACAGTATTTTGGGACAGGATTTATTTTGATGTCTAAGTCCTATGTCTGTTAAAAAATTCTGTTACTTTATAGTATTTTGGGATAGGATTTATTTTGATGTCTAAGTCCTATGTCTGTTAAAAAATTCTGTTACTTTATAGTATTTCTTCTGTATTCCCCCTTCTCCTGAGCAGAGGCTTGGCTCTCAGCACACCGTACGCTCAGTCAGTACTTGGGGAATGGAGTTAAGCTTTGGGCATGCTGGTATGTGCTCGTTTGCAAGGCAGTATTAAAAATTCCATTTGAATTTCCAAATCCAGCTAATTTTAAGGGGGCAAACTATTTTTTTCCCCTTAAGAGAAGTGAGACATGCATATTTAAAAGAGGTTCTTTACCTTCCCCCGCTGAGAAGCAAAGGTGACCAGTTTTTGTTCAGTTTCTTACAGGTCCATTTAAATGAACACGCAGCTAGGAGGGTAATCAGGCTGTCACCTAGTCAGCAACGTCGTTGAGTGGCTTCTCTGAGGGTTAGTCACCGAGAAAGGGTACAAAAGAAATAAAAACCGTCAACTTTGCCCTCATGTTTCTCCCAATCTGTCCAGGAAACCACGAACCATGAAGACAACGGGACATTTACAAAGACACAGGCTGGTGGGCCATTCCAGGAAGGGAGATTCCTTATTGCCAAATGCGTGTGTATCATTGTAAACTCCTCAATGTAGTGTAACATTGGTGATCCTTGTTCCCACGATAATCCTCTGAATAAAATCAGTGTTACACTGAAAAGAACCCTCGAGATTATCCATTTTATCCAGTCCCCTCCCTCTGTGAGCAGGAAATCGAGGCACAGGTATCTGAAGTGCTTCACCCCGGGCCACTCAGGGAGCAGGGGAGCTAGAACTAGGTCTCTGGGCTCCCAGTTCTTTCCTACAAGTTCAGAGTGGGGTCTGCCTCCAGGATCAAGGTCACAGGAGCATTTAGTGAGGCTGGGGGAAGCCTGATTTGGCAGGAGGAGAAAGAACAGGGCATCTAGGGGAAAAAGTCCATATACCCGTCTGTCGTTTCAAAGAGGAGGGACCGGGCTTCCCTGGTGGTGCAGTGGTTGAGAGTCCGCCTGCCGATGAAGGGGACACGAGTTCGTGCCCCGGTCCAGGAAGATCCCACATGCCGCGGAGCGGCTGGGCCTGTGAGCCATGGCCGCTGCGCCTGCGCATCCGGAGCCTGTGCTCCGCAACGGGAGAGGCCACAGCAGTGAGAGGCGCGTATCGCAAAAAAAAAAAAAAAAAAAAAAAAAAGAGGAGGGACCAAGGCAGGGCAGATGTGCTGGTTCATCTAAGGGGTTTGGAAGGTGGGGTCACAGCAGGGGGCCCCCTAGGCCCAGAGTCACAAGAAAAAAAAACATTAGCTTTTGATTATTATTTTCTGAGGCTGACCCTCCCACAGCTAGGGTGGCTGGAGCAGGGCGGTCGGGGAGGTTAGGAATGCCCGACAGAGTGAAGGCCGGCCAGGTGGCCTCAGTGATGAACGGAATTCCTCAGCATGGGGCATTTCTGTCCCAACCCCTGGGCTGGAGCAAAGACCCCAGACCCGGGACACTCACAGGAGAGAGTCCCCTGCTCCTGTGACCCACTCCCTTCAGTCCCCAGGGGGGATCAGCCGGAAGTGAGCTCTGCAAAGCCACCTGGCCGGGGCCTGCCCGTTGTAGCAAAGCCTAAAAACCGAGTCGGGCCGGCTGTCCAGCTGGGTCCGTGCTCCACATGGAAGAAAGCAACAGGCCCCACACTGATGATTCTCTGCAGCGTTCCGGCCGTGGTTCACAGGGCCCCAGGGAGTGAGACGGGGACTATGTGGGGAGCCCGTGTCTCCTTTGTGGTGAGCAGCCCTGTGGGCAAATGTCAGGGGACTTGCAGACACCAGGCCCTTGGGTCAAGCCTGCTTCTGCCTGTGGTTTCCTGGGCAGGGCATTTAGAGCAGTGCTTCTCAAACTTGACGGTGCAGCAGAGCCCTAGGGATCTAGTTCAAATGAGGACTTAGAGCCACAGGTCTGGGCTGGGGCCTGAGATTCTGCATTTCTAACAGGCTCGCAGCCCATGGTGATGCTTCTGGTCTTATGCCCACACTTGGAGGAACGAGGCTTTAAAGGGGAATTCAACTTTTCAAAACCCTCACCTGGAGAACGGCTTTCCCAGCTCTTTCCACCTGAGGGCTGCCATCTTTCAGACCGCTTTGCATATTCCCTGTCTTTTCTAGACATTTCCAGCCCCTCCTCAGAACCCACCTCTGCTCTGAATGACGGTGGCACTGAGTATCAGTGCTGCTCACCTGGCCTCAGCATTGCTGTCCAGGCTGTCCTTCTCTATCTACTTGTTGTTTCCCCAACTTGATTGCCAGCTACCTGGGTTTCCCCTCCCTCCCTCTGTCCCGGTAAGGCCGGGATTCCGTGGATACGGATTCCTTGAATTGATCTCCTCTCCTGTGCCCTCTGACACCTTGCTTAGTGGGCCCCGAGAATCCTTGCTGGGCACTGTCTTTCTGTCCCTGTTGCCCGGGACTCTGTTTCTAGAACAATAGGCTGGATTCTGTTCCTCTCCTAAGAGAGGGTTGAGTTCCGCAACGGGGGGGGGGGCAGAGTTCTCTCTTGGCAGTGGAGGGCTGGCCCAGTCAGGCGGCCAAAGGACCATTGATCTGAGTTCAGTGAAAAAGTGGCTTCTCAGGAGCCCTGGATCCTGGCCCACTTCTAGACAACTTCTTCTTTCAATGCACTCTCATGTGCTTTAACTTCACAAACATGCCGGTTTCCCAGCTGCCCCTGAGAGACAGCGGTGGTGGTGGTGACCACAGCAGGGGTCAGATGGTGTGGCCAGTGCGGAGGGCGGGCTGGAGGGTATCGCTGTGTCCGAGACCTTTCCGTTGGGGTTGATATTGTGGGTCTGCAGATACGGTTACATGGACTCTCTCCCCAACTCGTGGGACAACACGGTGACACATGTTAAAATATAGACGTGTGCGTAGGGCGAATTCACACATAGACGTCTCACCTCTTTCTTCTGCCCTTTATACCTCCCTCTCTCTTTCGCGCGCACACACACACACACACACACACAAACACTTAACCAATTAAGTCCGTCGAGTGCTATTTGAGGATGGTGGTGTGGAATTGTGCTGGAGTCGTGTCCGGCATCATTAAATGTCAGCATTAACAATACGGCACTTGGCAATCACGGCCGCTCTGTGGCTGTTGGTCATTAATCACCATCTGACAGTCCTGAATTGGAAACGAGGAGCCTGTTCACATGTGCTCCGTGTGCCCAGTTACCCTCTCGGTAATCAGTCTCGGAAAACTTTTCTTCGACTCCCTGCCTGTGAGGGCCTCTGTCCTGGTGAGGGGGCGGGGGTCCTTAGGCTGAGTCCCTCCTCCCCTGTGCTGTGGAAAGAAGCCCAGGTCTAAAAAAATAGGGGAAAGAGGAGCGTATTTTTTTTGGCCTACCCTTTCCCTCCTAGGGCTGTTTTATGTAGCCTTGTTTTTCTATTCTGGCCCAATGGCCAGGAAAATTCTTTTTCTCCCTGAAGAAATTCTGCAAGACAGCAGGGAGCTCAGTTCTGTTTCAGAAGCTGGTGGGGTAAGTTTGTCAAGTGCGTCCTCAGGTGTGGACCTGTGTCTGCTAGCTGGGGGACTTGACTAATTTCAGGGATCGCTTCCAGGAATGTGGGTCTGAACTTCCACTGGTCTTCTGGGTCCCTTTGCTGAACAGAGAGGAAGGACTATTTCTCCTTGGGGTCCAATCTCAGCACCTCTCTATAGCCGTATTAATTCATTCATTTATTCCAGAACTATCTCCTGAGGGCCCGTTGGACTGGACACTGGGGCTGCAGCGATGGACACAGGCCCAGGTCCCTCCCTTGTGGTGGTGGCTTTGAGTGGGTGGGACGAGGGTCAGAGAGAGAAGCTGTGTTGCCCCAGGCTTGCTCTCTGAAGGGGAGTCCTCTTCCTTTGCATCCTTGGTACGTGTGCTGCCCAGCTGCCAGCTCTTCCAAGGGGCACGAGCATGTGGGAGAACGGTCATTTCCAGAAGCTTTCCTGACCTGGCTCCTTCACCCCTCTGATGTCTCATGCCCTGCAGACCCTGCCCTCTGCCTACCCGGGTGGAGACTGTCCCCGAACAGGTGAGCACTGCTGTCTGTCTCCAGAGGGTTGACTTCTCCCTCCATCCCTTTCACGCACACATTTTATAATGTTTTTACGGGACTTTGTTCTTTAACTCCAAGGAATGAGTTGAGTGGGGGGATTTCAGCCACCCCTGTGAGTTGGTAGAGGACACAGGCCACTGACAGCTCCGTCCCCAAGTGCATCTCCTCTGCCTACCTCAAGAGTTTGCCACTCCAGCCAGAGTCCCCAGGGTGACCGCCTCGCCCCCGGGACCACCCCTCCTGCTCTGCACTGATGAGAAGGAAAGTCTTCTGGAACAGCTGGTCACTGGGCATCGCTGGAGGGCATACCTTCTTTCTCTCTTCCCTGGTGGCTCTGTCTTTTGTCCCTCCTCTGAGTTTCACCCCCGGGTCTCTTCTCTCACCCAACTAAGGACTTCAGTTCAAAGACATTGACAAATATTTTAGCCCTTTCGCTGTTTTCCAATTAAGTAGAATTCAGCAAACTTCCACTGACTGTCCACCATGTACCTGGCGCTGTCCCAGGCACGCAGGGGACATGAAGATGAATAAAAGATCCTTCTCACCTTTAAGGAATTTATGGGCGGGTGAAGGGCAACGAGGGGTCCTCACATAGAGAAGGACTAGACAGAAGATAAAATAAGGGGCTCAAGGGATTCAGAGCGAGGGAAAACCACAAGTGGTCATGGTAAAAAGACCAGTGAACTTGTGAGGAGGAGTGAGAAGGAAGAACGTGATGGACTGGTCTCTGTGGACCAGTTAGTGATGGACTTGAACGTGGGGTTACAGGTTTGACCTTGGGTACATAAGGCCTATGAGTTTCCAAGAGTTAGAAACACACCCTTGCGTATTTCATTAAAAATGTTTCTTTCAGGAAGAGAGAAGGCTGAGGTTGCCCTCAAGCTTCACACTCCCGGCAAGAACCCTGGAATTATAGGTTGATTTGAGTGATCACCAGTTTAATTTTTGTCTCCATCAGCAGCTGTCCTCGCCACAGCTCTGGGAGCTGGAAGAACCTCCAAGCTCTGTCCCAGGGTGTCCCTGTGACTCCCTGGACAGGTCCCGGCAGCACCGGATCTTCCTTCATCTCCCTCTGGCTCGTGCTGGTTTGTAGCCCTGCCTTGCTTCTGTGGCTGGCGGTCCCTGGATGGTGATGCTCTCTCTCCGCACCCTCGGCGGCATCCCTTCCCCTCCCAGCTCGTCCCGCTCCGGGTTCTTCCAGGGCTCAGGCTGAATTTTTGTCCTTCTCTGGAGGCACAGCTCCAAGGGAAAGTTCCTTCACGACGGGAGAATCCGGCCGCCGTTCGGGTGTGGATTTTCCAGCCTGAGACACAGTCCCCGCCTCACCTGTTTGATCCCACTCATCCTTCAGGCTTGGCTGCAAAGGTCACGTAACCAGAGATTCTCCCTGACCTTAGTTCTAAACGATGGTTCCTTGTTACCCGCCGTGTACGCGCTGTGAAACAATTTCTGTCATTGCTGCTACCGCAGTTTTTAATTATATATTGGTTTGTTTAGTTTTTCCCTCCATATTAGTCTGCAAGCTTTATGAAGGCAGGCGCTGAGTGTCTTTTTGCCCACGATCGTGTGCCTGGAGTCTAGCCGCATGCCTGGTGTGCAGTAGCTGCTCAGGAGATGTTATGGAATGCATGAGCTGTGTCCAGCTGGTGGCTGGATGATCTCAGAGCTGGTTGGGCATTTACCCAGTGGCCTGGGGATAGGTAGACTATGGGACTTCTCTCTCTTTTTCAGAAGGAAAGGGAAAGCAGAAAATGGGGAGTGAGTAGCCATGAAAAAGAATGAAATGATGCCATTTGCAGCAACACGGGAGGACCTAGAGATGATCGTACTGAGTGAAGTAAGTCAGACAGAGAAAGACAAATATCTGAGGAATCTAAAAAAAAACAATACAAGTCAACTTATTTACAAAACAGAAACAGACTCACAGACCTAGAAAACAAACTTATGGTTACCAAAGGGGAAGGAGGGGAAGGGTAAATTGGAAGTTTGGGATTAACAGATACAAGCTACTATATATAAAATAGATAAACTACTAGGACCTACTGTATAGCACAGGGAACTATATTCAATATCTTGTAATAACCTGTAATGAAAAAGAATCTGAAAAAGAATATGCATATTCTGAATCACTTTGCTGTACACCTGAAGCTAGCACAACATTGTAAAGCAACTATATTTCAATTAAAAAAATGGGGAGTGGGCTTCCCTGGTGGCGCAGGGGTTGAGAGTCCGCCTGCCGATGCAGGGGACACGGGTTCGTGCCCCGGTCCGGGAAGATCCCACATGCCGTGGAGCGGCTGGGCCCGTGAGCCATGGCCGCTGCGCCTGCGCATCCGGAGCCTGTGCTCCGCAACGGGAGAGGCCACAACAGTGAGAGGCCCGCGTACGGCAAAAAAAAAAAAAAAGGGAGGAAGTGAGGAGAGTAGGCATGGCGTGGCATTCTTGGGCGCCCTCCCTCATGGTCTGGCCCTGTGGAAGGTGCTTAGCCTGCCCCACAAGAGATCCTGAGTGACAGCCCTGGTTCCAGGGACCAGCTTCTCCTCTGATGGAGTCCCCAGACCTAGGAGCCTGTTTGAAAAAGAAATAAATGGATGTTCCAGAAAGAACCAAACAGCCCATTCCCAATCCCAGCTGCCCACCACCAGCCTGTTCCTGAAGGATTCTGCGCTTGGAAATCCCACAGAAGTTTCGGGGACCCTTCTCTTCCCTGACGCGTGGAGGAGCCAGAGTCTGCTGGGGAGACAGGAGAGCAGAAGAAGAGGGAAGAAAATAGAGTTTAGAGCGGGGCTGGCCTGAGGTGAGCGGCAAAGGGGGAGCACTAGTGTTATGGGGAGTGAGAGCACACCCCACCTCCTCTTTCCTGACTTTCAAGGGGTCTCCTCTCTGAGTGGGCTTGAGGATGTGAGAGCTGTAGGAGACAGGGGAGTGGACGAGGTCCTCGAGGCACGAGGGATGGAGGGGAGGCTCTTGACCTCAATGGTGGTCCTCAACCACCAGGTACCAGGGCTGGTACCACCCCCAGGGGCGCTGCGATTGTAGAGGATATTTTGGGGTCGTCTCCACGACTGGGGAGGAGCTACCAGCAAGTAGTGCCTTGAGACCAAGGATGCTAAACCTTCTGCCCTGCGTGGGAGAGTCCTGCCCGATAAAGAATTGTCTTGTTCCAAATGTCCCCTCCGTGCAACACTGAAATGAGAGAAAAATAAGGCCTTTGATGCTCGACTCTCTGGGGTGTAAGATGCCCCATGGCTTCTGTCCCCAGAGCTCCTGAGATCCATGGGAAAAAAGTAGACAGGCCCACGCTTGACCATGGGGGCGTGTGACACGGCGCTCAAGGAGAACTTGGGTCACTGCCTCTTCACCCCCTCTCGGTGCCCCCTCCGCGCCCCACAGGCCTGCAAAGCTCCCCAGCGGGCCCTGCGCGCCCAGCCAGGCCTCACCGAGCTGCGAGCTCTGACTTTTTTCCATCTGCCGGGCTGCTTCAGCATGGGCCGGAGAGATGCGGGGCCGGAGGTGGGTGTGGGCGGAGGTGAGGCGTGGTGGGGGGGATGTCTGAGGGTTCGGGGAAAGGCTTTTTGGGGGGTGTTGCTGGAAGGGAGCAGTGCTGGGGGAAGTCGACGGCCACAGGCTCTGGCCTGTCGGGAGGACGGCTGTTGGCACCCGGAGAAATCCATCCAGCGGAGCCAACCCTCATTAATCATCTGGGCGGCTGGACTGCCAGCTCCTTTCAAGATCTTTCAAGAAGGGTTTTCACCCAAAATAGAGTTGAAAATGTGCTGGGCCCTACTCAGAATCTCATCAGTCTGGGCATTATGGAAAGTGGCGGGCGGGCCATGACGGACAAGGCGTACTCTGTTCCAGGGGTCCTGACTCCTAGAGCCTGTCATATCAAGCGCCTCATCAGATTTGACAGCTCCGTTTGTACCTACAGAATAGATAAAAGGGGCTGTTCATTGACACAAATGGAGGGGGAGGGGTGGGGAGGAAGAGAGGGGAAGGGGGCAGGGCGCACGCGCACGTGTGTGTGTGTGGGGGGGGGGGGGGGTGGGGGGGGGAGGAATGGCATCGGGGAGGGATGGGGTGGGGGGGTGATGGTTGGGGCCAAGGGTGCCAAGAAGGATGCTTCCAAGAACAGTTTCTCCTCCAGTGCCCCCAGAGAAGGGTGCGGGGTCAGGGGAGACAGGTGAGGCTCAGGCTGTGGATGGCGCAGGTGACCCCACCGGTCACGGCCATTGTCAAGAGGCTCCCCAGCCCCTCTCTGTGCTCTGGGCCCCGAGGCTGTAAGTGGATCCAGGAAGGTGGGCCTGGAGCAGGAGAGCCTGGGGTAGGTGGCTGTCAAAAAGGTGACCCGGGCCAGCAAGTGGGAGGCATGTCTCAGTTCTGAGTCCTGAGCTGAAGTTTGCAAAGAGCCTTCCTTTCCTTCTGCTGCAGCCCCTTCACTGGACTGTGTCTGTACTGAGGCCATCGCCCCTTGGAGTAGGCTGCTGGGTGACCACACTTATGCTAGTGGCCCCAAGCAAAGACTCCCTTAAATTACGTTTGTAAGTGCCTTCCTGTTCCCAGCAGATGGCAGCTGGTTGGCGTGGGCTGGACGACGTCCTCAATACACCTTGCAAACTCCAGCTTTGGCTTTGCTCAGGCCACCCCACTGGCCTGGAAGGCCCCTCCTTCTTCCTCCGGGGGCTGAGTGAACAAGTGAGTCCTCCCAGCTCCTGGGCTGCTCCAAACGCCTGGCACTCTTCGCAGCTCCCGTTCATTTGTTAATGTCATACGTTATTTCATGTTATTGATATGTGTTTGTCCTGGTTCTCCTACTAGATTGCAAACAGTTGGATGTGCGGGCTCATGTCTTATGCATCTTCTGTCCTCTGATAACATTTAGAGAACTTCTCAGGTTCTCCAGAAATATCTCCACAGGAGATTCTACAAGGCTCAGTCGTGACTTCAGGAAGTGAGTCTGGGATCAGGGGATTTAATGTCCCTTTCTGACCCATGGTCTTTAGAGGAGAGGGTCAGAGGTCAGCAAGGCTCTGCCTATCCTGCCCCCACCCACCTGGGGCCTTTGGAGGACTCAGACAAACGCCCCCTTCCCAGCTAATGCAGCCCAGGCCAGGTGTCATGGGTGGCCGTGGAGCTCCCTCATGCTCCCTTGGCCGGATGGCTCTGGTGGCAGGAATATAGGTTTTTGGAATCGGATAGATTTGGTAGGGATCTTGCCTCTAATGCTTACTGACTTTGTGACATTGGGCAAAATGTGTTCAAGAGCAGACTTACTGCAGGGAATGGATGCCAGGATTAAATAAAACCTTGTATGGAAGTACTTAGCGCAGTGTCTAGCATACAGCAAGCACTCAGTAAATGTTAGAGAAGGAAGAAGGCCACGTCTGGTCCTGTTGCCCAGACCTTTTCCTTTGAACGTAAGCGGACATCCTGTTGATGGTACCTGTTTGTTGGTGACCATTGATCATTATCACGTTGAATCAATCCTTAGCTTTTTGTAAGTTTCACAGATGGAAGCTTTGCTAGAATCCAATACATAGAAGGTCCCTACCCTTCCTATAAGGAGGAGGTGTTAATACGCTGCCTCAGGACTACAAGCTATGCGGAAGGTCACGAACCTCTTTGAGCTTCAGGGTCTCAGAGCCCTGGGATGTCTGTCCCAACATGAGTGAGGTCAGCCGTGTCTGGCTAAAGGGTTCCATCCCTGCGCCTGTTTCCTACGATTTCAAATGTAAACTTCCTCCAGGTGAACAGGGCTCTGTGCGTTTGGAAGGGCTTCTGTTTGGGAAGGTCCGAGGAAGCAGGATGGAGGTGGGCTGGAGTGAAGGAGAGCTGGGTTCTGTCCTGGCTTCTCTCTGACCTACCGTGTGGCCCTTGGCAGTCACCACGTGCCTTCAACTTGCTACAAACTCAGTTTCGCCCTGAGCATGGGGAGGGCAAGATGGAAGCCGTCAGAGCACCCAGACAACGCCTGTGGGGGACCACCCTCCAGCTCCCCTCTCCTTGTGTGCACAAGGGAGGGTCAACATCTTGCACTTAGGAGGGGCCGTGTGACCAGTTCCAGCCAGAGGATTATGAGCATAGGTGACATGTATCACTTTTGGCCTGAGCTGTGTTCATGCAAGACCTCCAGCTCTCCCCCTGCTGTGACCACTGAGGATGTCAGGAGTCCTGATTAGTTATGTGCAACACCGTGATGCTTTCTGAGGTGTCACCTTGGTTAGACTGAACGAGAGTCCAGGGTATTTAATCAAACTCTGCTTCTGGGAAGGAACTTTGTGGATGTGATTGAAGTCCTTAATCAGTTGGCTTTAAGTGGCTCAAAAGGGAGATGATCCAGGGTGGGCCTGACCTAATCAGGTGAGCCCTTTCAAAGAGGCTTCCCTGAGCTCAGAGACTCCAAAGGGCTCATGCCAGTAGAGTTTCAGCCTGCTGTGGTCTTCTCTTCTTGCGTGTCTCCTTACGGACTTCCAACTTGCTTAGCTAGCCACCACGATTGTGTAAGCCAACACCTTACAATAAATGCCTTACTATATTATTGGTTCTGCTTCTCTGGTCAAATCCGGATTGATCCAGAGATCCCTGTCAGCCCACGATGGAGATGTAGTGTAAGTGAAAAACAAGATTTTGTTGTGTTAAGCTTCTGAGATTTCAGGGTTAATTTGTTACTGTAGCATAATCTAGCCTATACTGACTATTGCAACAGCATTAGTAAGCCCTTAGTCCATCATATCTTAATTAGCTTATACATCTATCTCCTAGTAGACTGAAGCTCCTTGAGGCAAGGGCCAGGGTCACTCTCACCTTTTTAGTGCCCAGAGGAGACAATTGTACCTGGTATGCAGGGGACATTCTGTAATGTTTAACAAATGAGTCAAACCCACTGTACTCAGTGGCATCTCAGCTCTTGGAAGGAAGGACCTAGGTACCTTCAACTGCATGGTGTCCAGCAAGGTCCCAACACATGTAGGCACACTGGCCAAGACATTCCGATGGGACAGTTCCCCTGATTCTATCCATTTGCAGCATCTAAACCCACCTGGATACAAAGTCGGAAGCTACTGACTCAGTGCAAAGAATTTTATAGTCAGGACTGTGTTGGAATCCTGGTTCCACAGCTCTTTAACTGTGAAATCGTGAGCAATTTCCCTAACCTCTCCAAGTTCCAGTTTTCTCATCAGCGTGACCTGGAGGTTTGTTGTAAATATTAAATGCCCAGCACATATTACTATATTTAACTGTGCCGTGGCGCACACAAAATGATTCTCCTAGAGATGCTCTAGGGTATGCCTGGCTTATTGTATACCTGTTTGGTGCTGCCTGTATTTGAAGTTGTAAGCTGTAAGTAAGCAGGATAAGCATGGCGGCGTAGTCATGCTAGTTCCTTTTATGGACAAACCTGTATATAACTCACCCCCCGCCCAGCCCCCCACCCCTCCACAAGAATTCACACATCCACATACCCAGGAAAACAAATAGGATGTGGGGAACGTGCAGTGACATTTTCCAAATGACTGTTTCCATTCGAAAATCTGGCTCTGATTTAAACTCCAGGAGGATCATTTTATTTTATGTTCCAAAGAGCTATGGAGATCGCCACTGCCCACTCAGAGCAAAGGTCCCCCCACTGTGGTTTGATTTTTATCTGCCTTTCATTTCTTCCCTCGCCAGTCCCATTTTCCAAAAGCAATTGGATGGAGGCTGTGAAAAATGGAATTTTTGTAGACCTTGGTTTAACCTCATATTATTTAAAATAATAATGTCTGACCCACTTAATTACCAAGCAGTCGCTGAAATACCGGCATCACCCTATTCTCAGCATTTCATCAAATGAAAAATATATATATATATATTTTTGCGGTACGCGGGACTCTCACTGCTGTGGCCTCTCCCGTTGCGGAGCACAGGCTCCGGACATGCAGCCTCAGCGGCCATGGCTCACGGGCCCAGCCGCTCCGCGGCATGTGGGACCTTCCCGGACCGGGGCACGAACCCACGTCCCCCGCATCGGCAGGCGGACCCTCAACCACTGCGCCACCAGGGAAGCCCTGAAAAAATATTTTAATGCTTCATTCTTTTGGGCCCAGTTCCCTGGATGGAAAGTCCACATTACAACATTCTTCTTGTGGACCTTCCACCTACCCTCCATCACTGAGGTAAAGTCACGAGGTTTCTTTTTCTGGGTCTTCCACTTCTACTGTCCTGATGGGAACTTCAGTATTGCATTAGACTGGGAACCAGTGTCACAGCAACCTGCCCAACTCTGACCACCATGCTTCACCCTTTAAACATTTTATAAACTCATAGAATATTCCAGTTAGAAAGGGCTTAGATGTGAAGAAAAGGGAACACCTGTACACTTCTAGTGGGAATTAAATTGGTGCAGCCACTATGGAACACAGTATGGAGGCTGGTCATAAAACTAAAAATAGAACTACCATATGACCCAGCAATTCCACTCTTGGGCATATAGCCAAAGAAAATGAAAACACTGATTCAAAAAGATACATGCATCCCAATGTTTGTAGCAGCATTATTTACAGCAGTAAAGATATGGAAACAACCTAAGTGTCCATCAACAGACAAACG
>NW_020837969.1:29055828-29073020 GCF_003676395.1 Aethalodelphis obliquidens | reverse complement strand
ATATAAAATAGAATACTACTCAGCTATAAAAAGAACAAAATTCTGTCACTTGCAACAATGCGGATGGACCTGGATGGTATTACACTTAGTGAAATAAGTCAGAGAAAGACAAATACTCTGTGTTATCACTTACATGTGGAGTCTAAAAAAATAAAGCGAATGTATATAACAAAACAGAAACAGACTCACAGACATAGAGAACAAACTAGTGATTACCAGTGGGGAGAGGGAAGGGGGGCAAGATAGGGGTAGGGGATTAAGGAATACAAACTGCTATGTATAAAATAGATAAGGTACAAGGATATATTGTACAATACGGGGAAATAGAGCCAATAGTTTTAATAACTTTAAATGGAGTATAATCTATAAAATATTGAATTGCTATGTTGTATACCAGAAACTAATATTGTAAATCAACTATACTTCAGTTAAAAAAAAAATAAAATGCTTCACGTGAAAAAAAAGGGGCTTAAAAATTACAAGGTGCCACAACTTCATTTCAGAAATGGGAAAAAAAGAGACTCAGAGAGATAAAGTGACTTATTCAAGGTGGCACAGAAATTAAGTTTCAGAAACAGAGCAAAATCCAGGTTTTCTGACTCCTGTTTCAATGCTCTTTCTACTGTACGTATGATGACTACACTTTCTGGACTTTTCAGGACAGTCCTCAAGCTACCAAAGTACACTCACACTCTTGGTCTCCATTTTGAACAATACCGTCACTTCATTTCCTCTCAGTCAGCAGGTTCAATTTCTCTTCTCTTAAGAGAATGCTTTCCTAGCTCCTCTGTGATCCGAATCCACTGACAGCTTTTCCTGTCTTGGGAAGTGTTCATGAAGCTGGTGATATGCCACCACCCCTGGGAAAACTTGTAAAGGTACTTCATCTAGGAAGAAGCACAAACCATTTCCAGGTCTGGAATTCTCCATGGAAAGGGCAAGCTGGTTAGGCAGGCCTATTCCTTGATCTGCTTGAGAGTGGAAATCGCTGGGCTCTGGCTCAGCCCTCTCACCACTATGGAATGAAGGCCTCACCCATCTTCCAGCCTTCAGAAGAGGATGGGCCTACGAGGAATTGGGGCGCCTCCCAACAGAATGGAGCTCCCATGGGAAGGTCCCCAGTGTCAGCCCCAGTGAGCTCTCCCTCCAGCTTCTGTAGCCTGACTGTCAATCTGCACAGCTAGCCCCTTCTTATATTCTGTCCTGTTCTCCACTGTCTGCACCGTGCAATTCAGCACTTATTAGACTGGCATGAAGGCAGTGATATAGAATACTGTCTTGTTCCCGATCTCATGGGTATATCTTGTCTCGTCCAACTAAATTGGGCAGGAACATGGTCTGAGTTGTCTCCTGTGTCTCCCGACGCCCCGCATTGCGCTGGGCACGGACCAGGAATCCTGTAAACTCTGTTTGTTTTGGTGATCGACCTCCTGGAAGTCTTAATTCCCCAATACTGGGTCTCTATTTTCAAGCTGCCATTTCTCTATCTTGGTCATTAGGTACATCATTTGTCAAAACAGAAACTGTACAAGTGGAACGAAGTCGATATCGCTCTTGTATCGCCCCCCCCCCCTTTTTAAATGTTGAAATCAACCACGCGGCTCCATCAATTTCCCACAAACTCCTGACCTTGTTGCCGCCCCCGGACCGCGGGGTTGCTTCGGTTCTGTTTTTAGCTTGGCTGAGCCCATTGGCCCCCTCCCTGGCCTCCCTCTCTGCTGGGTGCCTTTCCTGTCCTTGGACCTGGTGGCTGACAGCTGGTTTGGGGGGACCGGAGGAGAGGATGCGGGCATGCTGAGTGTGACAATAGGGCGGGCTTTGTCCAGGGGCCAGGGTGCACCTCCGCTGACCTTGGAACTGGGGACGACCAAGGGGAGGCAGTTTCCTTCTCTCTCTCTGGGCTGCAGGTTTTTAATGTCTTCTTTGTTGGTCTGGGGCCCTGGAGACTGAACTGAGGGGAGAGACTTTAGGCTGTTCCCTCCCTCCTGGACAAAACGGTGCGTGCTTTTCCTGTTTAAACAGGGCACAGTTGTGAAGTGCCCTGACTCCGCACACACCGAGGCCCGGCAACGGCTGCAATAAATCAATAGGAAAGTAGAGGCTGCCAGTTAGACTAAACAAGTGCATTTGCAAAGACGGCTAGCCCTCATTAATCACTCTGACAGTCCTAAAAACACATTTCCCCTTTAATGACTGTATTTGGATAATCAGTGCTTTTTCCTCCTCCGAGTTTGAGTAACAGACAGCTGGTGTTATTACAGCCATCGGGGAGGGAGTGCTGGGATTAGGGTCGAGGGGGAGCCATCCACTGGAGGTCTCCGCAAAGGGGGGGGGTTGCCATGCAGGAATGAGGGGGAGCTTTGTGCTGCCATTGATGGCTCCCGGGCAGCCATGGGCACGTTCCCCCCAAACCTTGACACCCACCTGCACTGTGTGAACACAAAAGCCTCATGGGGAGTTTTAGGGGGGCTTGCAGGTTTCACCTGGGCTCGGGAGGAGGCAAGAGTTTCCTGGGCAGCTAGGGAAGGAGATGGGTCCGTGTGATTTGGCTTTGTTTCCGTGAGGTGACTTTGGCTTTCAGGAGAAAGTTTGAAACCCAGCACATTCCTCTTTATAAATGATGTAACACATTAATGCACAGCACATTATGAAAATGGTAATTCAAACCCATAGTGCTCCAAATTAAACCATACATTATCGGATGCAGTCAACCAGCTATTTTGCAAAAAGACAGGATGAATGAAATCAAGTCAAACAGAAAACTGGAGTGCAGCTTCCCCTACAGAATGATGAATAAAGTACAGAGCCACAGTATTATTGGAAGACGGAGTCCACGGAAATCCAGACATACATCAGGAGGGGGTTAGTTCGTGTATTGAAAGACACATCCCAGGATGCTGCGTAGACCAAGGCAATTACGGCTGCAGAAGAATGCTGGAGGGCCCCACCCCTCCCACTTGGGCTGCGGATTCTCAGGGGACGGGTTTGGGGGGACGACTGGGAAGTTCAAAACTTAACACCCTGCAATTCTGTTTGTGTCAAACCTGTATCTGAGGGTGAGGCCTTTTCCTCTCTCTCCTCCCTTCCTCCCACTGCTGCCCATGAGGCCACAAAAATAACCAGGCAGGAGGTGTGAAAATATGCCCCAGAGCCAGGAACATCCAGTGTCTCAAGGTCCAGCTCTGTGGCTGCCACCTTTCCTGGTGCCTGGGGAACGCAGGCCCCATTGCTGGTGCCTGGGAGAGATTAGGAGGAAGAGGGGGAGGGGGGCTAGGAAGAGAAGGTGGAGAGATGGAAGGTAGAGGTGATTCTCAAAGAAGACTTGCTGGGTGAATTAATTATGCAAATGAGCAGCTGGTGGGGAGCATTCTCCCTATTAAAACAGCAACTTTGTTTCCTGAGAATGTAGCTCCTGAAAGTAATGAACTCCCCCCACAGTTAGTGAAAACTGCCCCATGTCTTAGAACTGTCACCCATTTATGGTGAGGAGAGCTGACATCCGAGGGTGAAAACTGGGCCCCTCCAGGCTACAATGTCTGCCCTTCGTGTCACAGTGGTAGTTGGTGACAGCCTTTTCCAATCAGGCCAACGGGCATCCTTCCTGGTCTGCAAAGGCCGATAATACATTTTCTGGGGGAAACTCAATCCTCTGAGGAGTTTGTAACCTGCATCCTCACACCTCCCACGTAAGCCAAGCACCTAGAGAGGTGTTTCTTTTGCTATATGGAGAGTTTGCTCTTGGAGTTATGGAGTCTCTCCCTTTCTGCTGTCCCAACAAGGGGAGCCCTGTGGTCCTTAGGTAGGGAGGTCTGAAGACCCAGTTTAAGAAAGAGAAAAGCTTAAGTCTCCCTGCAGAGGGAGCAATTTCCAGCAATTTTAGCAGGCATTAAACCCCGCCCACACACAAACCAACCAAAAAAGGTATCTGAAGGAAAGAGGGGGATTTGAGAGGAAGGAAGATGGGAAATAAAATAACCAAGAGCAAACAAAACAACAGAGAAAAAGAAAAAGTAAAACAAGTTGCTATATTTCAGGTCTTTTAAAGCTTCCGTTGGGCCAGTTTGAACTCTGAGAAGTTGCATAAGGATGATTCCCCAGGAAGACCCTGAGCTGGCTCTCAGGGTGACTTCTCCAGCCCATCCAGCCTCTCCCTGACTCTGCCCTGCCCTGTGCACAAGGATGCCAGCAGCCCAGGTCCCTTCCCCTGCGGGTCTTACTCCAGCACTGCCATTTGCTTCAGAAGAAGACTGAGGTTCCCTTGACTAGTGAAGGAATTTTGCCCAGAAACAAAGATATAGGGGCGACCCCCGCAAACCCCAAACCAACCCCCCCGCAGAAACATCATATGTTGAGGTTCTGTCAAATCCCGAGGTCATGATGCCGGAGGCCGAGACCACCCTGTGAGTCTCTAAAGGAGTTTGGGGACGGCTGTGGGCTGAGACAGCGAGGGCAGAGGGCGCAGAGAGCGCAGCATCCCTCCCGCCCCCTTCCGCACTTGACCTCTGGGTCTAGGGACATTTCAGAAGCACACAGTCTGCGGAGCGGGAGCTGCCCCCAAGTCGCATTCCTCACGGAGAAAGTAAAGCAAAACAACGCGAACTGCAACAGCAGCATCTCCCAAAGCTGCGCGGCGCCGACGCAGAGGAGCACGGCCAGGAGGGGGCGAGGCAGGCATTTTGCAGTGCGCCCATCGGGTGGCCCCGCGCGCCCTGGCCCGCCGCACCCCGAGAGGTGGGCACCGGGCGTCCTGCAGCCGGAACCCGAGCGGCGCCCCTAGCCCGGGGAGGACGCACAGGCCCCGGGCCCGCACGGCCCTCTCCTCCGGCCCTCGGACTCCCCGGGCAGTGGGGAGGTGCCCCGGCCCTCTCCCACCATCTCGATAAACGGCACCCCAACTCTGGCCTGCCCGAGGATGCGGAAGCCGGTGTCAATCGAGCGAGCTCAAGAAAACGGGCACCGAGTGTGGCTTCCAGGTCCCGAGTTATCGCCGCGCCTTCTCCACAAAACCCAAACCCCGCTCAGAGAAGTCTCTGGGGGCGCGGACGACTGGGGTCCACAATCCAGAGCTGGCCTTGGGGAGTCCCCAAGCCTTGAGAAGCACTCTTCTCAACAGGTGCATTTACCCTTCAGCTTCAAGGTGTATAAAAGGCACCGTCAGGGAGAGGAAATCCTCCCCATTTGGAGTGCGAAGCGCGGAAGGCGCGGTCGGGGCTGGCGACAGTCGTTCGCCTTTCCGCCACCTGGTGGCGCCAGAGGCACGTCGTCTTTGCTCGCCCGCAGGGCTCCGGGGCGGCGCTGCCGAGTCTCTTGGTCTTGGGGCCTGCTTGGTTCCCTTCTCGGCCCCTGGACCTCGAATCTAGGCCCAGAGGAAAATCCACATTTACACACTCCCTCCACCCCGTCCCCAGGAAATGTCAAGGCCTTCGAAGTGAGGCTGGGAGCTAAATAACCAAGTTGGAAAAAAAGGGGCCGTTTTATGTTATTTGTAACGCGTTGGCAGAAGTTTTGTTTTCTTCTCCCCTGCTTTCTTGAGGAAAGGCATTAAACTCGTCCTTGAACGGAAATCTGAGAAGGAAACCATAAGGTGTTTTAAACAAGAACAAAAGAAGGGCATCTGCTTAGGCGTCTGGAAGTGGGTCAGTGGGGCAGGCAAGAGAGAAACACACCACGGTGTGAATATAGCCAAGTACTCCATTTATTAACAAAATAAGTCTTACCAAGGGAGAGCTCTATTCATCCCAAACAGGCCCCGCAGCCCTTGCGCAGCTGCATAAGGCCGGGAGGGAGGGAGGGAGGGTGTTGGGTGAAGACCCCGGGGCCGAGCCTTCAATCCCAGTAACTGAGGGAGCCCACGGCCAACTTTGGGGACTCTAGGGTCAGGCCTGGGAGGGGGCCACCGGGGTTGCTGTGATCCGTGTGCTCCCTAACTCCCCCAATGGTGCTAACAAGGCTGTGCTGCCAGCTGATACTACCACTGGTCTGCTTTGGAAGGATCTAGCAAGAATCACCCACCCAGCCCCCATCGCCAGGACAGGGACCACAGCCACAACAGCCAGAGAAAAACAGACTATAAAAGCACTTTGCAAACTATAAAGAGCAAAGTTCCATGCCAGCAGGGCCTTCTAGAACTTTTGCTTCAGTGAAGTGAGCCCTGCGGGCCCCTCACCATCAGGCAGGGTGGCCACCCGGTGTCTGGGGCCTGGAAGAGTCTGGGAGGAGAAAGGCTCTGTTGGAGGCGCCTCTCCGGCCACTGACCCGTCCTCAGAGCAAGATCGGGGAGCAAGGCTCTAATTTGGGGGGCCAGGGCGCAGACCAAGGAGCCTAGGGGGAGAGAGTGGCAGATCAGGGGTCACAGAGCAAAGTTCCAGGTCCATAAGAGGGCAAGACCTCTAGCTCCCAAGGCCGCTCCCTGCACCCCCAAATGCCTTACAAAAAATACCTCCTCTCTGTTACTCGTACAAAGGAAAAAAACAGAACCTCAAATGGATGGAAACAAGAAGGAATGAAGGGGAAAGGAGGGGAGAAGAGAAGGAGGAAGTGTAGTTTGAACAGTTAAGAAGCATGCAAGAAACTCCCCAGGAAGGGAAAACAAAAAGAACCCCCAACTCCCCCTCCTCCCCATAAAACCAAACCAATCAAAAAAAAAAAAAAAGCGCAAAAGGGAAAAAAAAACCGGAAACTTACATCTAAGTAAAAGAAAAAAATGGAAGAGAAAGGAAGAGGGACCGGGGACATGTAGTTACCTGTGTGATTAATATTATTATTTGGGGGGGAACAGACTCTTTGCATACCATTGACTCGTGTGGGCCGTTAATGCACTTATATTCCCAGCTTGTAAGCTAACATTACAGTAAATAAATACACAGTCCGGTGAGGGGGGGGGTCTGGGCGGGGGTCCGGCAGGGACAAGCAGTGGTGGAGGAGGCAGCGGAGGCGGGTGGGGAAGGGAGGCGGCGGCGGGGAGGAGAGGAGGCTGGGGAGGGAAGCAGGGCTGTAGTTACTGGTATCCGAGCGCGGAGGCTGAGGCCAGTCTCTGTCCGTACAGCGCGTATGGTGAGTAGTAGGGTCCGGCTGTGGGGAGGGACGGCACGGCCAGGCCCCCGGCTGTGGATAAGTGGCTCTTGCCGTAAGGGTGGTACCGGCTTAGGCCCAAAGTGTGTGGACTCCGCAAGGACAGCGACCCGGGGCTGCCGGGGGCGGTCGGCGGGGGGAGGTGCAGATGGCAGGAGGCGGCGGCCGCAGCGGCCGCGGCGGCGCTGCCCAGGCCCGAGGCCCCCGGATAGGCGGCCAGAAGTTTCTCGGCGCCGGGCAGGGCCGTGTGAGTCCGTAGGTGGCTGAGCAGCTCCTCCGAGGTGGCGAAGCGCTTGTCGCACGGCCCGCTGGCCGCCACCCAGTTGCAGCTGTGCGGCAGCGGTTCGTTCTGCAGCATGAAGCCGTAGGTGTAGAGCGGGTGGCCGGGGAGCGCGGCCTGGGCGGCGCTGGACGAGAGCGCGGCGGGCTGCAGCGGGTGCCCGGGGTACACCAGCGGGTAGCCCCCCGCCTTCAGGCCAGGCGCAGCTGGGTCGTGCGCGCTGCAGGTGGAGCAGCTGGAGCCGCCGAGGTGCGAGGCGCCGTGGTAACCTCCCAGGCAGTAGGGGTCGCGGCATAATCCCTGCAGGAAGGACGGCGGGGAGGCCCCGGTGAGAGGGCTGGAGCTGGGGGGCTTGCCCGGGGGCAGGCCCAGGCCCCCCGACAGCTGGCCTCCCACGAGGCCAGACTTGCTCGGATCCAGGCCAGGCACGAACTGAGACGGGTAGCCGGCGTAGGCGCCCACAATGGAGCCGTGGTAGCCGATGCTGGAGGGTGGCAGCGGGAACACCGAGTGGCCCGGCTTGTAGGGCGACACCGGCGCCACGTGGCCGGCCCCCACCAGCGCGGAGGGCGGCTCCGACTTGCGCCCGGAGGCCCCGGCCTCGGCGCCGCCATGCGCACCCGGCTCCCCACCGCTGCCTCGGCTCACGGCCGCGGGCTCCGGGCTGGGCTTGGGCTCCTGGTCTTTCTTGTCCAGCTCCCCGCCGGCGCCCCCGCCGCCGGTCTTGCAGTCAGAGTGGTGCGGGGAGCCGCCCCGGGAGCCGCCGGGGGAGGACGAGGACGACGACGCCGAGACCGGCGCTCCATGCGGGGGAAAGGGCGTGCAGGCGGCGCTAGGGACCCTGAAGCCCGCCTTGTCTCCCGGGGACAAGGAGGAGGAGGAGGAGGTGGAGGACACGGAGGAGGAGCCGCTGTCTTTGCGAGAGTCGCCGCCTCCGGAGCCCTTGGAGTAGGGCTTGAAGCTGGACTTGTCCTCGGCCGGGGAGTCCCCCAGCTGCTTGAGTGCCGCAGACGCGGAGGCGGCGCCCGAGGCCGAGCGGCCAGGGTCCTTCTCCGCTCCCAGCCCGTTGGCCGCCGCTACCGAGTTGAGCTTGGACGAGGGCGGCGGGTCCGGCTTGCCGATCTGCGAGCAAGTCTGGGCCAGCAACGCCAAAGGACTCTTCTTGGCGTCCAGCTGTGGGAGACAGTGGTAAGGGAAGGGAGACGGGGGTGAGACCAGAGACCCACGGAGCGAGCGAGCGGGGCGCCAGGGGAGGGCGGTGGGCGCGGGGAGCACGCAAGGCGGCGCGACGGGGCGGGAAGGCCTCAGGGAGAGGGTCTGCGAAGGCCTGGCGGGCGGGCGGGGCAGCTGGGCGGAACTAAGCTCACACTGCCCGTCGGTGGGATCCCTCGCTCCACCGGGTTCCGGAGTGCGCCGTAGGCCCCAGGAAATGGGCAGTGGAAGTAGTCCACCAAAGGCCACCGCGGGAGAAGGTGACCTCTCTGGATTCGGGGCTGGGGGAGGGGCTGTGACTCGACTCCTGCCCTCTCATCTCCCCGCCTCTAGGCCCGGGTTAAAACTTATTCCTTCAGTTTGGGTAACTTCGCTTGGGACGGGTTTCTGGCGGTGGCGCCGCGGGGTAGGAGCCGGGAGAAGCGCGTTCTGAAGCCAGGGCTGCCGTTGGCGCTCTCTCCGTAGCCCCTCCCTCCCGGGGAGGGCACCCAGGCAAGTGGGAGGAAGAAAGACCTGGGGTCGGGAGTGCCTGGGCGTAGTGCACTCTAACCGGATGGGACCGAGGCGGCGTGGGACGGGGGCGATCGGGCTTCAGAGAGAACAAACCCGGGTGGAGGGGTGGGGGTGGGGGCGGGCGGAAAAGGCCCAGGAGAGATCATCTCTGGCCTGGACACTGGGTGCCCAAGAGAAGTAAAGGACCCAGGGGAGACTCCAAGAGCAAACGCAATCCGAGAGAAAACACGTAGCTCCGAAGGGCGAGTGTGGGAGGGGAACCTTTCCCGGAGAAACCGGGGGAGAACCGGGTGGGCTCTAACCCCTCTGTTCTCCGTCCCTCCTCACTCCGTCCGCCAGTGTGGCCGGATCTGAGCGTCGCACCGAGCCCCGGGGCGCAGGGAGCAGGGCCGTGGGCCCGGCAGTGGTGGGCGGAATGGGGCCGGCGCAGGGCGGTTAGCGACCAGGGGACTGACCTCAATGGGGCTGACGGGAGTGGAGGACAGCGGCTGCAGGTACTCCGGGTGCAGGAGGTGGCCGGTGTGAGCGCTCAGCATCTTCAGGACCCTGATAGGGAGCCGGTTCGCCTGGCGCAGGGGGTCCGCCGGAGGCAAGAGGGACACCGCCGCCGGCACTGCCGGCCTCTTCCCGCCGCCGCCGCTGCCGCTGCTTTCGGGTGTCCTTGAGTTAGATCCAGCGGGCGAATCGCTCATTTGGAGGAGGCAGCGCCACTGGGGGGGCGGGGAGGGAGGGGGACCACCGGGAGGCGAGCTCCCGGGGCGGGTGGGCTCGCTCCGGGGCGGGTGGGCTCGCTCCGCAGCGCCGAGCGCGGTGCAGCAGTCGCTGCGCCTCCACCCCTCCTCCAACGACGACGACGTCGCCGCCGCCGCCGCCGCCGCCGCCGCCGCCGCCGCCGCCGCCACTAGCCCCGGCGAGCAACACAAAAACCTTCGCCTTTCGCGAGCCGCACGTCAAATAGCCGCGATCGGCAGCTACACTTCAAAGGGATCGCCGCGCCCGCCCAATCGCAGCTCTCGCCGGGACCCCGGGGCGGGGAGAGCGGCGGGCGGAGGCCTGCGACGCCGGTGGGAGGGGAGAGCCTTAAAGGGGCCTCGCCCGCGAACCCGGCGCCTCGGCCTTTACCACCCGCCGTATTCCTCCCCTCCCCCCACTGGGCTGCCCCTGCCCCGGGGGTCCCAGAGAGGACGGGGCTTCGCCGGGACCCTGGGCTCTGCTCCCTATCCTCCGCTGGCTTTCCTGTAGCTCTGCCCTCTCTCGCTTCGCACCGCCGAGGGGTGGTGCTGGCGGGGGCAGTCACCCACAGGCCGTGTGTGTCTGGGGTGGGGTGGGGTGGGGTGGATTGGGGTGGGGCGGGGTGGGCTGGGGGTGGGGTAGGAGTTCCTGGCGCCGGCTCCGGCACTGCCAAGTCCAAGCCTTTCCGGGAGGCAGCCTAGGGGCGGGCCGCGCCTCCAGAGCCCCAGCTCTGCTCTGGTCCTGCTCGGGCTCTGCTCGGGCTCAGTCCCGGCTCTGCTCGGGTCCAGCTCTCTTCCCCTAATTGGCTTCTCCCGGGTGTCCTCACTTGGAAGCGCCCGAGCCTCGGAGGCAGCCACGGTTCTCGGGACGCGGCGTAAACCGCTCCAACAACTTTGAGCCAGTCGGGTCCAAAGCCTGCAAGTTTGAGGTGTCCCTTCTGGGGTGAGATGGTCGCAATAAGCCGCGGTTCCCTAGGCGGTGCGCCCCTCCCGGATGCGCCGGGCGCGAGGTGCCTGCGCACTGATTTATAGTTTAGATGTTTGGTATGTTTCAGGTTTCTTACGGTGTTCTGCTTAGAGGCGTAAAATTCTCTCACTGCACCCGGCCTAGCTGCTATTGGGGGTCGGGTGGAGACCATGGAGAGGTCAGCATCCCCGAGGAGGGAGGAATCGCTGTAAGTGCTGCACGTCGATGCAAACTCCAGAGATGCGTCTACCCTACCCCCATCCTTTTTTTCTCGCGGGGGAAAATGCACTAGGTTTTGCCAGGGGAATTTCGGAATTAAAAACTTTTTATTAAAAATAACAGTATCCTCCTTCACCCTATCCCCTCCCTCCCGTGCCTTTTGGATGAAGTATGCATTGCCAGCCTCGCAGGGCAGAGGTTTCACATAGTCCTTGTCCGGACATTAAAGGTCCTGGTCCGCCGATCAGAAGGTGAAGCTGGCCCTTTGTGTACCGGCCTCTGGGGAGACCACTTCTCCTTGCTCTCGGCGGCCAGCGGAGGCGCGCTGGTGTCACTGCCTCGCTTCGAGTACCGCTTTCCCAGCCCGAATCCATCACTCCGATTGTCAGGCCTGTCACTCGGGGCGTATTGCTCTAGGACTCTGCTGCTCGTTGATCAACGCCTTGAGATCACATGAGATCCCAAGACGGGGACAGATGATTTCAAAGGGGTTCTTCCAATGGAAAGAAACAAGTATCACAGAAATAACAAATGGCAATCTTTATCATGCTCAGTAAAGAAGGCAGCCGGCACCACGTCAATTACACACTAAACTGAATGTACTTCCTGGATCCATCTGGTTTTTGGACAGTATGCATAGACCTCTGAGAAATTACACAAGCTTTCCCTGCCCCAGTTTTAATCCTGGTAAAATTAGGTTACCACGAATGCCAAGGGATGCCCTGACTGGGTGATGTATTCCATACTGCAGCAAGAGGGTTACAAGAAGGAGGGGGGACCTCACTTATTTTATTGTGGTGGTCCCTACACCCGGCCCACCCCCCCTTCTCATGCCAGCCTCTGAGCCCTCTGACATCCTTGCTACTGCCAACACCAAGTTTAAACATCCACTTCAGGGCTGCTTCAGCCTATGAGGCCATTTGGCCTTTGGGAGATTGCTCTGCAGAGAGAGGGCAGAACCTTCCAGAATGGAAGAAGGTGGGCCTTTGTAGGCAATCTTGGAGGAGGAGAAGCTGGGAAGGGGGGAGCCCTAGGAGACAGGAAAAGATGAAAGACCCCTTCTTGATTATCGTAACCAGCCCAGCTGTGAGTGCCAGCCAAGAACTCCTGCTAGGACCCCAGCAGATGTGTGTTAGGGATGATTAATGGGGAATCAGTTGGGAACAAAGGGGAGGGGCGAGAGACAAAGGCATTTAGGAATTTGGAAGGAATCTAGGGGGGTGGGAGGCAGCAGAAAGAGAGGGGAGAACGGAGGGAGATAAAATATTTACTCTCTATTTGGGGAGGAAAGAAGAAGGAGGTAAGGAATGAATGAAAGGACGGGAGAGCAGAGGAGGTGAGGACAGGGTGACCAGGCTCGGGATGGAGGGTGGAGAGTTTGCCCAGGTAATCATATACTGTCCTTAAGAAACCCCATTCCCTAAGCTCACAGCTAATCACTAGGAACGGGGGTGCCAGACAGCACTTAGGGGGAGACCAGACCTACTTCCCCACTCCTGGAAAGTGCTAGCAAAGGAATAGGGCCATGCTTCCCTTTCGGGTGCTGATGAGGAAAGCAGGAACCCTTTGGCTGGATCCATCCAATCGCCTTAGGAGGGAATATGGAAGACCATACTCAGCCAGGCCAGAGGCCTAATTAAAAGGTACTAGACGATTATTACAATCCGTACTTGACATTCACTTAGCTGAAATGTTACCCTCTATAGAGTCCTAAACGGGGCCCTAGTGGCCTAAAGCAAGTCCGTTTTCAAAGGGATGTCTTGTCACCTGGGAGAGAATAAGGCTGAAGAAGTTTTCAGTTGGGCGGTGTTTATTGAGGTTGATGAGGTGTAGTTGAAAATGCCACACAAGACAGTGTTGTACAGGGCCCAAGTCCTTCCTCTGCAGAAAAGTGGCAGTCCTGTGGCTAAGGGACCCTTCCCAGATTGCCCTGAGAGGGAGGGGCACCATGACAGTAGGATGGGGTGGGGCTGCTTGAGAATGCCCCCAGCCAATGAGGTGAAGAATTACAATTCTGTGTGTCAGGCCCTTGATACGTTTCAGGTACCTTTATCCTTCCCATTTCTAGCGTGGAGAGGTTAGTCACTTACCCAAAGGCCAGCGACCAGTGGGTGACAGAGCGGCCCCTTGGAGTCAGGTTTCTGGGAACCAGACCTCTGATCTACATTACCGCGGTGGTCCTGGGCAAGGAAACCTCCCTAAGCTTCGGAAACCTCAGGTATAAAACCTAAGAGCGGCCACCTCAGAGTTGGGAGGCCCAAAACAGGCAATGCATGTCACACAACTGGTGCTTGGCACAAAGAAAGTCCCAGGTCAGTGATGGCTGTGACCAACAGCATCGTTGGCATCTGTGGGGCGACTGCTCTGGAGAAGTCACTGCACATCTGGATCCAGACGCTCCCAGCGCTGGGAACCCACTCGAACACCCAAGTCGGCCCAGCATCCTACCCAATGAGGGTACCCCTCCCCCAGCCTCCAGTCACAGGAGTCTTTAAAAAAAAAATGCTTCTCAAAAGCCGTCAAGAAAATCCTTTAGGAAATTCTGAATATTTATAGATTTTTTTTTCATGATTTCAATTTACATAAAACTCACCACCCAGGAAAAAAACGCCTGAGTCAGGTTGGGAGGAGAGGTGGGAGGTGTGTCGTGTGGGATTAATGTGGAGTTTTCCATCCTCACCAAGGTGGAATTGCCCCAATCACGGCCTCTCTCTTCATGACACTGAAGCCCTAATGGCAACAACAAGAAATAATATCTCACTGGGTAACTATTTACATTTTTTTTTTTTTACTAGCTGTAAGAATTCTGAAATGTCGGCCTCACAGGGGACTTGGTTTTCCTCCCTGGCGCTTAATATCTTTCAGCCACTGGCAACTACTGCCTTGGCCAGGAGCCCTGATTCAGCACTGCCTCTGTCTGCCCCATCCCCAGGCTTCAGACACAGCCCCGGGCATGAGAAGACCAGAGGGGCCCAAGGAACAGTGGGAACAAACAGGCAAAGCAAGAAGGACCAGCCTTGCCAGGGAGCCCGCTCTGGTAGCCCCGTCTTCTGTGTTCTCACAGCTCCGATTATGTTCTTACGCTCATCACAGGGCATCTGCCATTATTTATTTAGTCGTCCATTCTGCTGGACTGTGGGTGCTTCTGTATTGCCCTCATACTCGTTGTATTCTTATTGCCTAGAGGGATGTTTAAATATCTTCGTGGCAGCAGCCAACACCGACAGCCAAGCACTGTTGGAAGCGCTTTGCGCAATTCCTCAATTTCTCTCATTTAATCCTCACAGAAGCCCTAGGAAGTAGGTCCTATTGTCACCCCATTTCACAGAGGAGGAAGTGGAGGCACGGAGAGGTTAAGTACCCTGCCCCAAGTCCCAGCTGGTACGAGATGGGGGTATGAATACACGCAGTCTGAGTGCCATACATGCCCAGTGAAAGTTTGTTGATGAACGAATAAGAATTTTACATACAGCGGGTTATTTCTTTCTATCTCCCCTCACCATATTAGTAAAAAGACTCAAGGTGGATGACTTCGTGTTTTTCAAAATGTCAACGATATGAGCCTGTTAAAGGATCTTTTCCCAAATACACGTTTGCGTTCATCATCCCGCAACACTTTTCTGAGTTATTTTGGGCAGGTGTTTTGATCCCTTTTGACAGATAAAGACTGGGGCTCCCAGAGCTTCTGGGGGAGTGTAAGTCACACAGCAACCCTGGCAGCGCAGCAAGAAGAGGCTTCCTTCTCTCCCTTGTTCTCCTATCACAGCCCCATCGTCCCCATTGCCCTATAGATGGGGAGGTAACTCCCTTTGATAAAAGAGGGAGGAATTAACTACTTCTCCTCCCCCTTGAGTTTCCTTTGGAGAAGTGGTGGGAAGGAATGGACAAAGGAAATGTAGGCTGAAGCTTATCTCCCAGCCCTGTGTTTGATCCTGGTCCTTGAGCAGGGTGCTTTGAAGAAGTGGTTTCGTTTATCTCCTATCAGCCCAGGGGGAGATAGGCTGGGCTGGCAGGGAGGGGGGATGCGAGGAGGTGTGCTTTTGAAGTTCTCCTCCCTCAATTTGCCCCGCCCCAGACATCAACCTTAGCCCTGGGCAGTCACCCTTGACTACTTTGTTCCTTTGGGCCTTCAAGTTTCTTCTCTCTTTTAAGTTGCAAATACTGCTGGGAGGAATTATACTTTAGTAATCTGCCCACACCTCAGCTGTGATTAGCAGCGAGTATTTTACTCTGTAATAATAACATTTATGGAGTCTTATAGTGTGCCAGCCTGTCTGAGCTCTTTACCTGTAATAAGTCACTCAGTTCTCACTACAAACAGATGAGGTAGGGACTATGCTTGTTTTTATAGGTGAGGCACTGAGGCTCAGAGAGGTTAAGTAACTTGTCCAAGTTTCACAGCTCAAAAGTGGTAGAACCGGGATTCGAATCCAAGTAGCTTTTTCTGAGCCAACCTACTGAGTGCAGGCCTGAGGGAGAGGGAGGCCCACAGGAGGAGACATTGAAAACAAATGATTTCAGGGACTTCCCTGTTGGTCAGGTTAGGACTCCTTGCTCCCAATGCAGGGGCCATGGGTTCGAACCCTGGTCGGGGAGCTAAGATCTCACATGCCGCGTGGCATGGCCAAAAAAAAAGCAAATGACTTCAACTGTCTTCCAGAATACTGGTCTTCGCAACAGTGTTTTATTTTTGTGTCCAGGAATGAGAATATGGTAGAGAGGAAACTGAGGCAGAGAAGGAAGTAAGCTGAACATTCATTTAATTAATTGAACTGGATTGAATGAATTTATTCAATTTCTGTTTATTGGCCACGTGGTAGGTGCAGGCCCAAGGCGATCCCAGAGCATGTAAGGACCAGAGCGAGTTGGTCAGTCCAGGCCACCTCCCTGGCATGCACATTCCCAGCTCCTAAAAGGTGGGGCAGCCCTTTCCTTCGGGCATCTGTGGGCTTCTTTTGCAGATTAAAAGAAAAAGTCAGGAGGCTCTAACTTAAATCTTGCTAATTACCCTGTAGTTTAGTTGTCCACTATTCTTTTTTTAAAAAAAATTGTTTTATTTATTATTTTTTAAATTGAGGTATAGTTGATTTACAATATTATATTAGTTTCAGGTGTACAACATAGTGACTCAATATTTTTATAGATTACACTCCATTCCAAGTTCTTATAAAATACTGGGTATATTGCCTGTGCTGTACAATATATCCTTGTAGCTAATGTATTTTATACATAGGAGTTTGTACCGGTTGCTCACTGTTCATAAGAGAATTTGCTTCAAGTTCAATTCAGATTCTACCACATTTACTGAGCACCTCTGGGTGACAGGATGAATCATTCTAGGTGTGTTCGTGCACCATCTCTCATTTGGGTATAAGGGGAGTCCAAGAGCAGAGCGGAGGTCCTTGAAAGGGAAGCAGGGACCAGGCTTCCCCAGCTGTCCTGCCCCCATGTTCTGAGCATCCCCCAGCTGGAACTACTGGACCCCCAGGAGATCTTGGTGGCAAACTGTGAATATCTCAGTTACACAGGGCAGGTACCTGCTTCTGACACCCACGCCCCGCCCCTGCCCTGCCCCCACTTCTGGCAGTGTATAGGCCTTTAAACTTGTCCAAAGTATGCCCTTTCCTAGGCTGGGCTCCTGACTAGCGGGATATGCAGCTCCAAATTCATTTCAACAAACACGATTAGAGAAAAGGGGAAAACTGCTCAGGCAGTGGTTCAATTACCACTGGATGTATTTGATAAAACCAAATTCCAAGATGTCAGAACAATTTCGAGGAGTGTTTATTTCCGTGGCCCTCTGCCAGCCTCTGCTCAGAGAAGGAAACCCGAGAGGTGGGGTCCCAACCAAGCTGATGGCTGGAATTATCCAAGTATAGTGGTCCATTCAGAGTGGAGATTTGCATAATAAGACCCCTTTAAAAGTGATTTAAATTATGATTAATTTTTTTGGGAGAAATGCACTTATTTATTTATGATGAAGTGATTCCCATGGTGCCAAATTCCCAAACTATGAGACTGTACAGTGGACAAAACGTCCCTCTAGCCATCCAGTTTCTCTCCCCAATGCATCAGTGCTATGAGTTTATTGTCCATCCTTCCAGAGGTATTTTGTACATATATATTCTTGTATATTTGTATTCTTGCAAATACATATATATTCTTTCTCCCTTTTTTTTTTTTTTTTTTTTTTTTTTTT
>NW_020837969.1:28978359-29055728 GCF_003676395.1 Aethalodelphis obliquidens | reverse complement strand
TTTTTTGTGGTACTTGGGCCTCTCACTGTTGTGGCCTCTCCTATTGCGGAGCACAGGCTCCGGACGCGCAGGCTAAGCGGCCATGGCTCACGGGCCCAGCCACTCCGCGGCATGTGGGATCTTCCCGGACCGGGGCACGAACCCGTGTCCCCTGCATCGGCAGGCGGACTCTCAACAACTGCGCCACCAGGGAAGCCCCCTTTCTCCCTTTTATACACAAATGGCAACATACTACACAAACTGTTCTGTACTTGGTTGTTTTTTTTTTTTAAGTTAATGTATTTTGGAGATTGCATTACGGGCTTCTCCATTTTAGTTATTTATTTTTTCAGATTCACAGCATTGTTACATGGATGTGCCACAAGTTTATTTGACCTGTCCTCTGCTGGTGGACATTTAGATGGTTTCTAGTTTTTGCTCCTGCAGTGAATAACCATATATATGTATATGTGTATATCTATATCTATATCTATATCTATATCTATATCTATATATATAAAATATATCATTCTCCTCGTGTGCTAGTAAAGCTATAGGGTAAATTCCTAGGAGTAGAATTGCAGGGCCCAAAGCTATATGCATTCAAAACAAGTCCCTTTTTTTTTTTCTTTTGCGGTACGCGGGCCCCTCACTGTCGTGGCCTCTCCCGTTGCGGAGCACAGGCTCCCGACGCGCAGTCTCAGCGGTCATGGCTTACGGGCCCAGCCGCTCCGCGGCATGTGGGATCTTCCCGGACCGGGGCACGAACCCGTGTCCCCTGCATCGGCAGGCGGACTCCCAACCACTGCGCCACCAGGGAAGCCCCTAAACGAGTCCCTTTTTAACGCAGTAGGTAGGATAGACTTGGAGTGAGTTCGAAGTTCAGCCGAGGGATTCGGGCAAGAAGACAAGGGCGATACCTCTAGGAACTTCCAGTCACATTCATTTGGAGAGGTTTAAAGGCTCACCAAGAAGGGGTTCTGTTTCCGTCTTTGGAGTTCAGAAAACGTGCATGCTTCTCCTGCTTTCCTCCTCCTCCTATTCCCAGCTGCTCCCTCATTTAGTAGGAGGAGAAGGAGGGGAATATTAGGTCTGGCCTAAAAGAAGCCACGATATTGATGAATCCACATTTTAATATTGCAAACTTCCCAGTCAGTGAACCCTAACAAGAACTCTGGATTGTCCGGACATTTTTTGTTCACGCTCATGAAAAGGCAAAGTTTCGTGCCAAAGGCAATGCATGAAATATTGTCGTGTCCATGGAGGCTTGTATCCAGTCCTAACCATGAATTTCCAGCATGAGGCCTGTGAAGCATCGGAAGACATCAGATCATGACATCAGTAATTGTTGTTAGCAGAGTGCTACCCAAGGCGGGGGCAGTCGTCTTTATTTTGTTCTTCTTTTAATATTTGTATTTTTGAATAGGTGTTACCTGCAAAATTCAAAGGGCATGGATATGTGATTTCTCAACAAGGGTTGAGATGATAAGAGTTTTCTGCTTTATCGACCATTCGCCAAGAAAAAAAAAAAAATGCAGGCGTTTTGGCACCTGTAGCTTCTCGCTGCAAAGACACACAGCATGAGCCCTCCTCTTGTCTCCTCAAGTTCAGGCCAACGCCTGGGCCTCCTTGGTCCACGGAGTGGAAGCTCACCTTTTGTTAGTGACCTTGACCCTATGACACTGGGAAGAGTCAGGACTGGGTGGAATTTTTTTTTTGTTTTTTGTTTTTTGGCGGTGCGCGGGCCTCTCACTGCTGTGGCCTCTCCCGTTGTGGAGCACAGGCTCCGGACGCGCAGCCTCAGCGACCATGGCTCACGGGCCCAGCTGCTCTGCAGCACGTGGGACCCTCCCGGACCGGGGCACGAACCCATGTCCCCTGCATCGGCAGGCGGACTCCCAACCACTGCGCTACCAGGGAAGCCCCTGGGCAGAGTTTTGATGGGCCGTGGAATCAGGATAAACGTACTTTCCAGGCTGTCTAAAGTAGAATTCTTAACATCTTGAAGACCTTTCTCAGGTGTCCTGAGGCGCCCCTTCCACATCACCCAAGCCTGTCCTGATACATTCAACACAACCGCTTTCTGCCAGGCTCTCTTTGTTTCTCATTAATTTCCTTACATAAATGAATCAATGAACAAATGATAAAAACAACCGTAACAATGAAAACAACCCAAACAATCCAAACCAGAAAAGCTACGGTAGTTAAAAACGCCGAGAAGATGGTGTACTTTTCCTTATTATGTTTTGGGTTTTTTAAAAAATAAATTTATTTATTTATTTTTGGCTGCGTTGGGTCTTCGTTGTGCTCAGGCTTTTTATTGCGGTAGCTTCTCTTGTTGCAGAGCACGGGCTCTAGGTACGCGGGCTTCAGTAGTTGTGGCATGGGGGCTCAGTAGTTGTGGCTTGCAGGCTCTAGAGCGCAGGCTCAGCAGTTGTGGCACATGGGTTTAGTTGCTTCGCGGCATGTGGGATCTTCCCGGACCAGGGCTCGAACCCATGTCCCCTGCATTGGCAGGCGGATTCTTAACCATTGTGCCACCAGGGAAGCCCCCTTATTATGTTTATTCCTGTTCCACATCAGGCCCCAGGTGAATTTTTCCCCACTGCATTCAAAATGCATAATGACAATCTTATTTATGACAGGAGACATGTTTTTGTTTTAAAACAACTGATGGAGCTGCAAGATGGGAGAGGACAAGAAAGTGCGATTTGGGGGTAGGGGTTGTGATGGGGGAGGGGGTAGGATGTTGGCAAAGGAGGACAGCATTTTCTTTATTAAAAGTTGGAATCCAGGGCTTCCCTGCTGGCGCAGTGGTTGAGAGTCCGCCTGCCGATGCAGGGGACACGGGTTTGTGCCCCAGTCCAGGAAGATCTCACATGCCGCGGAGCGGCTGGGCCCGTGAGCCATGGCCGCTGAGCCTGCGCGTCCAGAGCCTGTGCGCCGCAATGGAAGAGGCCACAGCAGTGAGAGGCCCGCGTATCGCAAAAAAAAAAAAAAAAAAAAAAAGTTGGAGTCCATCCTTTACTCGTGGAGCAAGGGAAGAAAAGCATCCAGGAAGAACGCTGGGGTAGGGACATGGCATAATGACAGTACCCTGAGGTCTAGACAAGGGGGCTTGGGTTGCGCTGAACTGCTTCCAATTGGGCTGTCTCAGAAGGGACCATGGGCACGAAGGTGCAGAGACAGTGCGAACAGAGGAGAAACATAAAATCCATTCCCCGACCCACCTCTCCCTGGGTGACATCTCTGGTCAGCTCAGTAGGCATCTATGAGCCCCTAGAGGTCCACCCTTGACATGATGCCTCCCAGTCCCGGTAGAGAATTAAAGCCAGACACCCTGGGAATCGCGGGACAACAGGAAAGCTGGTACAGGGGGCTCACTCCCTGTGGGTTTAGGGAAGAGAAATAGAATGTTCTCACCTGTGTCTGGGGAGCAGGCTCTCTCCTCTGGCCAACCAGTGGAAGTTGTAATTTTCTCTTTAGAGCTGGTCCTCCCTGAAAGTCTGGAGGGAAAATGATAGAAGATGAAGCCTTACCAGGAGAGGAGAAACGGAGAGCAAAAGTCAAGAATGCTCCAGAACGCAGGGGAAAGGAAGAACTTGCATGAGAAAGAAGCTATTGTGTCCCTGGTAAGAGTGAATTTTTAAAAAGTCTCTCATAGAAAAACAGATTTATGGTTACCAGAGGGGGGAGGGGGTGGAAGAGGGATAAATTAGGAGTTTGGGATTAACAGATACACGCTACTATATATAAAATAGATAAACGACAATGTTCTACCGTATAGCACAGGGAACTATATTCAATATCCTGTAATAAATTATAATGGAGAAGAAAACAAAAGTCTCAGGAGGTGGTGACAGGACCCAGGGCTTGTGGGAAAGAATTAGGGTACTGCTGGAACATCTTTTTAGGATATTTTTTTTGGGGGGGGCAGGGTTGGGGGAGGGTCCCAGGTTTGATGGAAAGGATTAATCAGAAGCAGCTAATTCCAGTGAAGGATTTTTGACTATTTCTCTCCTTGGTTTTTGGACATGATTATGTTGATATGGGATCCATCAGACCATTGGATTAATTCAACCAGCTTGTCTGTTCCGAGACAGGCAGCCATACAGCCCTGGGTGACAAAGGCAACCAGCCCAGGTGTGCCAGACTTTGCACCCAGGAGCCTGCCCACGCCCAGTGGTAGGGCTGGGCTTCTCTCCAGGCTTCAGCTCAGACCTGGACAGGATGGATAGTTCAAGTACTCGGTCAGCTCCTTCCTCAGGGACACAAATGCAGACCTTAGAACACCGCGTGCTCACCACAGCCACCTTGCAAGCAACGCAGGACATTGGTTTCTTAAACCCCAGTATATTTTGCCAAATAAGAGTGTTAATACCCCTCCCTCCACCTCTCTGAATGAATTGCATTACTTAAAGCATCTTTTCGGAGACGTCAGCAGTTTAATAGAGGCAATGAGTCAGGGCTGCCCTGTGTTTTATTTTTCTGCCAGTATTTAGTTAATTAAAGATGCAAATTAAAACACCTTAATTTATGTAATATCAATACCAGCGCCTGAAAACATTTGGCATAACTGCTCTGGCACGTCCTTTACATAAACTCTTCAGAGCAGTGCTAATAAAAATGAAAAAGGTTGTAAATCACATATAATTTATTCATCTTCTGTATGGTACGAAAGCGTGTGCCAAAGTCAAGTTATTTATGAGCATATGTCCTAACAATAGGCATTTTTGTTGGCTGCAAATGACAAAAAAAGTTTTTTCTGACGGATGTGTGTTTTAATTTGGAAATGTCTCTGGGCGCCTCTATTTTCTGGGCTCTGATCTCTAAAATTTATGTTTTTGCACCCAGAGAAAATTAGGTTCATATATTGAAAAACATACAGAGCCTAAAAACATGATGGCATCGGCTGAGAAAGTCACCTGCAACCATCTGTGTGTAGACAGACGTATACACCATACGTCCTATGGAGAATAAATCTTCAGGTGAGAAAAAAGGGTGGTGATTTATATCTTGTTTCTTAAATATTCCATTATGAGGATTATCTCACAGGAGGCTCGGATACAGATGACATTGGAAGGGATTTGGTGCGTGGTTGCTTTTTCGGAAGCCTTAGAGATGAACTGCGTGTATGTGAAAGGAGAGCCAAACACCAGTCTTCACCTTTCCCCTCCTTTGCTGATATATCTTTCTTTGTCTGGTGCATCAGAGCCTAGAGTACATTTTATTCCGTCCTGGAGGAAGAACAGTAGTCTCCATTCAGGGGTACCGAGGGATGGCGTGCTCTCTCTGTGTCCCATGGCAAAGCGCCCTAATGCAATGATTTTTTTTTTTTTTTACATGGATCATCATAGCATAAAAAGAAACGAAATTGAGCTATTTGTAATGAGGTGGATAGACCTAGAGTCTGTCATACAGAGTGAAGTAAGTCAGAAAGAGAAAGACAAATACCGTGTTCTAACACATATATATGGAATTTAAGAAAAATAAAATGTCATGAAGAACCTAGGGGTAAGATAGGAATAAATACGCAGACCTACTAGAGAATGGACTTGAGGACATGGCGGGGGAAGGGTGAGCTGTGACAAAGTGAGAGAGAGGCATGGACGTATATACACTACCAAACGTAAGGGAGATAGCTAGTGGGAAGCAGCCGCATAGCAATGATTTTTTAAACTTGCTTCTTCACCACTCTACTCAAACAGGTCTCAGGGCATGTGGGAGAGTGGACAGAAGTTCTAGAAAAACCTCTCCATCCTGAAAAATCCAAGCATATTCATAAATACAGTCCTCTAGCCAGCTTGTGTCTTCCCTACGTGGGAGGGAAGAACCCAGTACAATACTATGCCTTGCTTTATTCATTATCTTTCTTCTTTTCTTTATCTGTTAACCATTTTGAGCTACCAGTTAGCTAGACCTGCACCAAGGTGCCCAGAACTCACAGGAACTCCACCAGATATTTTAAATTTTAAAGGAAATACATCTCTCAGATACCACACTAACTAGCCCAAGATGGTTAACAGTTTCAACATTAAACTGAGTTACATTCAGTTTGATGATGTCAATCCTTGGGAACTTGGGTATTCATTGTCTTTTAACATGAGCATTACAAGCTTGGTAGAAGAGGTAGCATATCAAGGTTCCTCACTTGGGGAAATGATGCAGAAGTGGCGAGTGGCATCTTTCTGTGATCTTAACAGCCATGGGTCCTGAGCTGCCACTAGGGTTGTGGGGAGACCGCTACAAAACTTCAAATGAAATATCTTCTGAAGTCTCCCTTTCTGATATTAGAAACAACGATAACCCTTTTACATTGGTTCCAACTGGAGCTAATGGGATGCACTCCCTTGCCTCAGACTCATTGCAATAGTGAGTGAGAAACTCACACTCTTTGAAAGAGATGCTTTTTCTTGGGTGGGGCGGTTACCAAGTGGAGCCAGAGAATGTCCTAGAAAAGTTAACCACCCTCTCATATCCTCCCAAAGTCCCCTCTACCCACTCCGACCCATAGTGTCTCGCTGGGTCATGGGAAAAAAGAGTCTGGTGTGGCAGACAGCCTAGCTCCAGAGGCGAGTTGAGCTCTACATCTTGTGAGGATACACGGCATGCATCACAGTTCCTCAGCGGTAGGATTGGAGGGTGGGCTGTGAGCGCTTTCTTGAGGTGTCGGTGCTGAGCCTGTATGCCTTTGTGTGTGACCGTGGGCATCTTCTCTCTCCCTTTTTCTTGCTGCGTGTCATCCTTAAAAACTAACTTTTACCTTTATACTTATTTGAACCCCTCCTGTATCCGTAAAAGATTTGAGGTCCCTTACAATTCAAAATGCAGTTACAGTAAAACCTGAAGCCATTAGCAGAAAAGGAACAAGATCAGAGCCAAGGACAAAGGAGGAAGGGGGAGGAAGAAGCAGAGTAATTACACCAGAGGGGGAAAAACTTAGATTTCGGAAAGCTAATGCAACTGAGAACAAAACCCAGCTCCCAACTCCCTGGCAGCTTGGTGGGTGGGGGCCAGCTATTGTAATAACTGGATTAGCGCACCTCCAGGGCAGGTTGAAATGCCTGCTGGGGGCTCACTGCCCTGTGAACCTGGCCAGCTACTGCATCGCTCAGAATCTCTGCTTCCTAATCTATAAAATCGAGGATTAACTCGCCCATCATACGGGTCTTTCGAGAATGCAATTCAATGACGAGAACGGTAGCTAAATTAGCGTGGACTGTGCAGTCTCTCTTCTAAGTGTTTTGCATGGACATATTTCATCAATTCTAAGATGCATTTTCTTTTTCTCATTTTTAACATCTGACATTGATTTTTTAAAGAAGCATTGTACCACAGATTATTTTACAGCATTTCTTCTTTCTTTGTTGGACCTGAAATAATGGCATAATGTAGATGATTAGATGAAATGTGTTATTAACTCATTCAGTCCTCACAATAACTTTATGAGGTAGGGGCTGTTTTTGTCTCATTTTACAGATGAGGAAACCGAGGCAATAGAACTTTAAAAAAAACCAATTTATTTATTTATTTGGCTGCACCGGGTCTTAGTTGCGGCACGTGGGATCTTTGTTGCAGCATTTGGGCTCTTAGTTGCAGTGTGCATGTGGGATCTAGTTCCCTGACCAGGGATCGAACCTGGGCCCCCTGCACTGGGAGCGTGGAGTCTTAACCACTGGACCACTGGGGAAGTCCCGACAGAACCTTTAAATGACTTTTCCAAGGGCCATGGATGGCAAACAGTGGAACTGGGAATGTGTCCTAGGCTGTTTGACTCTACCTCCACACCATACTGCCCTTCACCAAGTAGTTCAGCAACAATCATTCTGACAAAAATTTCACTGTTATGTACTGGAAATTTATTTGTCTGGTCCCTCTTATAGGCTGTGTTTTCCAAATGCTCTATTGTTACATTAAGTAATGCTGAGATTAATATTATTATTTTTTTTAAAAAACAAATTTGTTTATTTATTTTTGGCTGTGTTGGGTCTTCGTTGCTGCACCCGGGCTTTCTCTAGTTGTGATGAGCAGGGGCTACTCTTCGTTGCAGTGCGCGGGCTTCTCATTGTGGTGGCTTCTCTTGTTGCAGAGCACGGGCTCTGGGTGCGCGGGCTTCGGTAATTGTGGCACGTGGGCTCAGCAGTTGTGGCTCACGGGCTCTAAAGAGCAGGCTCAGTCGTTGTGGCGCACGGGCTTAGTTGCTCCACGGCATGTGGGATCTTCCTGGACCAGGGCTTGAACCCGTGTCCTCTGCATTGGCAGGCGGATTCTTAACCACTGCACCACCAGGGCAGCCCTGATATTATAATTATACATGTATTTGCACAAATGTTCCTCAACACCTGTTTATTGTCATTTGACTTTGCTTGTGAAATATATAAAGATAAATTATGTAGACATTTATCCATCATTTCCATTATGGCTTCTGCGCCCTGACTTTTATGCTTTAGAAGGTATCCACTCTGAAATTATAGAATAAAATGATTCATCAGTGAAAAAAAAAATTTCACTGTTAATAGAATTACTGTATGATCCAGCAATTCCACTCTTGGGTGTATATCTGAAGAAAATGAAAACACTAATTCGAAAATATACATGCACCCCAATGTTCCCAGAAGCACTGTTCACAATAGCTAAGATATGGAAGCAACCTAAGTGTCCATCTACAGATGAAAGGATGAAGGAGATGTGGTATATACACACAACGGACTATTACTCAGCCTTAAAAAAGAATGAAATCTTTCCATTTGTAACAACGTGGATGGACTTGGAGGGTATTATTCTTAGTGAAATAAGTCAGACAGAGAAAGACAGATACTGTATGTATCATGTATATATGAAATCTAACAAATAAAACAAATGAATTATGTAACAAAGCAGAAACAGACTCACCTATACAGTGAACAAACTAACTGGTTACCAGTGGGGAGAGGGAAGTGGGGAGGGGCAAGTGAGGGGCAGGGGATTAAGAGGTACAAACTCCTATGTATAAAATTAATAAGCTACAAGGATATATTGTACAGCACAGGGAATATAGCTAATATTTTATAATAACTTTAAATGGAGTATAATCTGTAAAAATATTGAATCACTATGTTGTACACCTGAAACTAATATAATATTGTAAATCAACTATAATTAAAAAAATTTCACTGTTGGACACTGGGAATATAAGATGAAAAGACATGTACTTGCCCATGAACTCCAGTGAGGGGACCAACATGTAAACAGATCATTATATGTCAGGACACTAAGTGCAATCTGGAACCATATCCAAGGCGTAGAGGCAGAGAAGGGAGGGATGGTTAGTTGCTCAAAAGCCTCTGCCCTAGGGCTTAGCTCTGTAGTAGAAACTGCCCCTTCAGCACGTCAGGAGAGACATGTACGTTCTTGGCTCTGAGAGGAGTCCGTTGGGTGGACCTTCAAATGATAGGCGACACGTTCCAACAGCAGAGAACCAGACGCACAGGCGCTCCACCCGTGGCCGTTTCGTACGTGGATGCTGGATGAGCCCTGCGGGTAGCAGATCTTAAGGGAGCAGCATCATGCTCTCAGGCGAAGCTTGGAAGTGGCCTTGGGGGTAGAGACACAGGGAGAGGTTCGGCCTCTCAGCGCTAGGGCCGGAGGCTGTGTCCCTGGATGCCCAAACCCAGAGGGTGGGGAGCTGGGGGAGGACCTGGAAAAGGTGAAAAACAAAAAAGAGAAACAGGAAGGAACCACCTGTTTGGAGTAAGAAAATGCAGCTTCCAAAGGAATGGGACAGTAGTCTCTGGGCTACAGTGAGGGGCAGAGAAGGAAGGGGCAGGCTTGGTGGGAGAATACCTGAGATTGAGAGCTGATTCTGCCTCTTGGGACATGTTGTCCTCGGAGTGTCAATTTTATCCTCTGTCTAATGGGCATAACAACATTGCACTTACTACCTCACAAGGTGGTTAAAAGACCAGTTAAGATAATATATGCGAAAATACTTTCCAAACTCCACAATGCTATGCAAATGTGAGTTATTACTGCTGTCTTTCCAGCCAGGTACCTGCTCTTTCACTTCCGGGCTCTATGATCTTGGACCAGTTACTACAGGGGAAGAAGAGATACACAGGGAACATGGCTTCCCATGGTAACTAAAGCAGCTTGACTTAGAACTTGAAGCTCCTCCTGGCTGGGGGTCTCACTGGACCCCTGACCTAGTGAGGAAGGCTGGGGGCTACAGGGGACCCCCTCTAGAGTTCAAGGACTCTGCCCCATGGGTGGGGATGGGATCCTAGCCTTCAGTACTCATTGCCCCCACTCCTTCGACCCCTCGCCCAGTCGCAGCAAGTGAGCTGACATTGGGAGAGAGCTTTGGGCATATCTTCTTCCACGAATAAGGAAAGTTCAGCAGCCCAGACATCAGGACTAAACAGAACAAACTAACAAAAACAAAGCAAATCCAGGGCTTCCTGGGTGGCGCAGTGGTTGAGAGTCCGCCTGCCGATGCAGGGGACACGGGTTCGTGCCCCGGTCCGGGAGGATCCCACATGCCGCGGAGCGGCTGGGCCAGTGAGCCATGGCCGCTGAGCCTGCGCGTCCGGAGCCTGTGCTCCACAACGGGAGAGGCCGCAACAGTGAGAGGCCTGAGTACAGCAAAAACAAACAAACAAACAAAAAAACAAAGCAAATCCATTCAGACAGAACTTCCCTGATAAAGACTATTTTCTAAAATTTCAAACAGGATAAAGCCTCTGTTATTAAAGCCTATTCTAGACTAAACAAGAGTGGGGTAGAAACCCCACTGGACCAGAGTCCCTGCCCTTAGCCAAAGAGGTCATCTGCAGCCCTGTTCATTGTAGTGTAGCCTACAGCGGGGACGGGTCCAAGGGTGCTCCCGACTGAGGCCTCACTGCCCGCAGCATGAAGAGAGGGGAAGAGTGGCTGTCCAGGAGGAGAAGGACTGTCAACAGGCCACTCTGGGGACAGCAGAAGCTGACTCCTCCTCTTCTGACCTTTCCGGACAAGGAGGAATGAGGAAGTGGGAGGGGAAAGAGGTAGAGTAGGAAGAGGCCAAGAGCTGGGGAGAGCAAAGCAAAGAGAGGGGTTGAACTAGAGGGAGGGAGCGGGGAGAAGGAGGAAGAGGTGAGTGAAGAGAGCTGGGCCAGCAGGAGTCAGAAGAACAAAAGTAGCGGTCTGCAGGCTGAGCTCCTGGCATCCCTGCCCTGCCCCCCCCCCCCCCCCCCCCCCCCCCCCCCCCCCCGGGTCCTCTGGACCCGTCTCAGCATCTCCGAGTCCCCTTCGCTCATCCTCCCGGGAGAAGGGCCCTTCCGAGCAGGGCCTGCCTTCCTTGGCAGCAGACAAAAGGCCATTTCTGAGTTGCACAGAAAAACGTGTTACTTTGCCAGAGGGGCCGGGTCAGGGGTGCCAGGCCCAATCCTAGGCCGAGGGGATCGTGGGCAGAGGGGGGCTGTCAGTCACCGGGAGCCCTCCGTGAAAGGGGCCCCTTGTCAATTCCCCTGCCTTTGAAGTGCCTGCGATGGAGGTGCTCAATTAAAAGCCCATCAGTCTGTAAGTAAATCAACGCCTATCAGGCTTGTCACATCAAACAAACGATTATTACCCCAGCCCGCCTACCCCATTAATCTGGCAGTTCCTTCTTGACGGCTCAGGGTCAGGGCACCGTAAATCCTGTACTGGATTGTAGCCACCTGGATCGGGATGAAAGCGCCGGCGCCACGAGCGCCGCGCTCAGGCGTTTCCCAGGGTCTCCCGGAGGGATGGAGGTTCAGGGGCAGAAAACGAGGCATATAGACACACGGCCATGCGAAGAGGTCTGGAGCTCTGGAGCTGGGCAGAGGGAGTCGCATAGAGATAGAGGCAGAAAGAAACGGAAGGAAACGAAAAAGAGGTGGGGAGAAACAGCCTGAGAAAACAGACCAAGGTAGAAATAATTGGGAGACACGCAAAGTGGTTGAGACAGTTCCATGAAAACTCACCCAGAGGGTTGAGAATGAATAGATGCTTCTAGAAGACAAGGAGGCATCTAGAGGAAACTTCTCAGTCACTGGGTTCTAGGTCACAGTGTCGGAAGCCGATCCAGGTTAGGCGCCTCCCATCCCCACGGCAGTCTCGAATGTCCCTTAGCCAAGAGAATGGTACTGCTTTGCTGAGGGATGCCTGGTGTCGGACATCTAAATACGTGATGGCCAGAACTGGATTTTCTGCAATAAAAGGATCTGAACAGACAAACTGGACTGAGTGTCAGGTTGTGATGTGCTGCTGAGCGAGGCCCTAAGAACCACTTCATTCCGGGGCATTTCTCCCAGGCTCTGTAGGCTGTTTTGTAGGTTCTTTCTGCTTCTGGGATCAAGCTCTGGCTTTCCCCCGGGGGCAGACCCGAGGAGGAGCGGGAGGAGGAAGAGGAGACGGGACAGCTGTATTTTGGGCTTGAAGGAGGGGCTGGGTAGGAGGTGAATGAAGGACGGGGGAGGAGGGAGGAAGGAGGGATAGTGTCCAGTTTGGAGGAACAAGGCATGCTATTTAAGGGAAGGAAAGAGCAGTTTTTCTCCAGACATCTGTTCCAGAGTTGCCCCAAGGCATAGCTCACCCTGACTCGTGATGTTTCATACCTAAAAAGGGCCGTCACATGCCTTCCCCACTGCTAGAGGAATAATTCCCACAAGAGGACCAGAGATGGAAGTGGAGCAGGGGAGACTGAGGGAGGGGACTTTCTCCCCACTCCCACCACGGAGCTGGAGGCCCAGCCCCAGAGCTGGTGGTGACTTCTTACAAGACAAAGAAAGAACATTCTAAAGAAAGAAACTGGACCTCTATCTTACACCATATACCAAAATCAACTCCAACTGGATTAAGGACTTGAACATGGTACAAACTACTAGGTATAAAATAAATAAGCTACAAGGATATATTGTACAGCACAGGGACTATAGCCAATATTTTATAATAACTTAAAATGGAGTGTAATCTATAAAAATATTGAATCACTGTGTTGTTCACCTGAAACTAATATAATATTGTAAATCAACTATACTTCAATTAAAAAAAAAAAGATTTGAACTTAAGGTCTGAGGCCGTAAAACTCCTAGGAAAAACCTAGGTGGTAAACTTCTTGACATCAGTCTTGGTGATGATTTGCTGGGTTTGACACCAAAAGCAAAGGCAACAAAAGCAGAAATAAACAAGTGGGACTACATCAAACTAAAAAGCTTCTGCACAGCAAAGGGAATCATCAACAAAATGAAAAAGCAACCCACACAATGGGGGGAAATACTTGCAAATCATGTATCTGATAACGGGTTAATATCCAAAATATATAAAGAATTCATACAACTCAATAGCAAAAAATCGAACAGTCCAATTTAAAGAATAGGCAGAGTAACTGAATACACATTTTTCCAAAGAAGACAAACAAATGTCCAACAGGTACATGAAAAGGTGCTCAATATTGCTAATCATCAGGGAGACGCAAATCAAAACCACAATGAAATATCCCCTGTTAAGAATGGCTGTCATCAAAATGATGATATCAGTATTCTGTGATAAACTATACGGGGAAAGAATCTGAAAAAGAATAAATATATGTATATGTATAACTGAATCACTTTGCTGTACCCCTGAAACTAACACAACATTGTAAATCAATTATAATCCAATAAAATAAAAAAAAAAGACAAGAGATAAGTGCTGGCCAGGGTGTGGAAAAAAGGGAACATTTGCTCACTGTTAGTGAGAATTAAATTGGTGCAGCTACTATGGAAAACAGTATGGAGGTTCCACAAAAGTTAAAAATAAAACTACCATACGATCCAGCAATTCCATTTCTGGGTATATATCTGAAGGAAATGGAAACAGGATCTCCAAGAGATATCTGCATTCTTGTGTTCATTGCAGCATTATTCACCGTAGCCAAGATAGCGAAACCACCTAAGTGTCCATCAGTGGATGAATGGATAAAGAATATATGATATCTATATCTATATATTTATAATTATATGATATATATGTATATATAGAAGATACATATGTATATATATATGTGTGTGTATATGTAATACAGACACACACACACACACACACACACTGGAACATTATTCAGTCATGAGAAAGAAGAAAATCCTGCCTTTTGTAACAACATGGATGGACCTTGAGGGTATTATGCAAACGTTGTACAATATCATGTATATGTGGAATCTTAAAAGAGCTTAAACTCATAGAAACAAAGACTAGAATGGCAGTTACCAGGGGCTAGAGGTTGGTGGAAATGGGGAGATTTTGGTCAAAGATAAACTTTGAGTTATAAGATGAATAAGTTCTGGGGAATCTAATGTATAGCATGGTGATTATAGTTCATAACACTGTAATATATACTTGAATGTTGCTGAGAGAGTATGTCTTAAACGTTCTCACCACAAAAAAGAAATGGTAATTGTGTGACAAGATGGAGATGTTAGCTAACACTATGGTGATAATTTGCAATATGTAAGTCTATCACCTTAAATTTACATGTTATACATCAGTTACAACTCAATAAAGCTGGGGGAGGGGAAGAAAATTCTTGAAGATGCTCAAGACATTTACACTCACCCCCATCCTCCCCAAGACTGCATGATAGGAAGTGCTCACTGCAAATCCCAAAGACAGGTCACCACCACCATGGCTACAGGCTTGGGCCAGTGGGCAGGGTTTTCTCTCAAACCAGCTGCCCATGGCTCTAATCGTAAACTCTTCATTCTATGATCAAGACCCAGCAGTACAGCAGCAAATTCCTTATTCCTTTGAGTTGATAGACATGTTCACCCATCCCAAGTGTCAGTGAGACCTTTCACACAGATGAGGAATAGGATGTGGACACCTTGCAGTGTGGGAGAATTGCCTGTCCTTCATATTTTCATTCATTCAACCAAAATTTGGTATTTAGTATTTACTAACTTACAGGCCCTTTTCTAAGTCCCTGGCATACAGCAGTGAATTTGATGGGCAAGATCAAAGGACATGTGGGCACTATTTACAAAGAACTGGACTGTTCGACCTCATCTTTATTTATGTCATGTGTGCCCTCATTACACAGATATTTGCTGAGCATCTACTATGTCTATGTAATGTGGGCCACAAGGAGGCAAGGAAGAATCAGAAACAAATCCTACCCTCCCAGAGGAGAGGTAAGACATACATCATGAATAAATCGAGTGCATAGTTTAAAGTGGTAGGTGCCATAAGCCAGGAGAGAACAGGAAGAAGTTCAGAGAGAAAAAATAATTTGTCCAGGTTACTTTTTACTTAGGGAGGGTCTGGAATGAAGACACATGTTAATTGCTCCATCGTGGCAACTTTCAGATTTACTCTGTAATATAGTACAGTGTGGGCTTAACGTTTATTGCTATTGTTACTGGTGGTAATGGCAATGTAATTTGCTGTCATTGTAACTGAGGACACATCACTGCACCCCTTCTTTAGGAGGCGGGTGTTATAAAACTCTGGAATTCCATTTCAGGCCTTGTCAGGAGTTGGGTATGGTTGAGAACTCCCAGAAACTGGAGATATGCCTCTTGCAAGAGTGGTGCAGAGGTTAAGTGAGTATGCTGTGGAGCCGGACTGCAATTCAAAACCAGCCTTCAGAGGCTGGCTTTCCGGCTTGCCTGCTGTGAGGCCACGGGCAAATCACTTGAACTCCCTGTGTGTGTATTCCCATCTGTTAAATTGGGGTGATAACAGTATTGGCCTCATAGGGTTACATGACAATTAAATGCATGTAAAGCATTCACAACAGTGCTCAACAGACAGTCTAGCATGTACTCGATAATGCCAGTCATTATTATTGCTCGACCTCATACAAAGTGGTCTCTTAAAGGAACAATCAGCATGGTGCTAGGAGGACACTTATTCAAGTAATGCAGCTGTCTTCCTGTATTTAAATATCACTGAAAGTCATTTATATGAATTTAGTTTAAAAATTCTTCCTGAGTTCAACACAGGTGTTTTAAATATTTGAATACTTTTTTTTACTAAAATAATTTTTATTCACATTTAATGTTTTTTTTTTTTTTTTTTTTTTGCGGTACGCGGGCCTCTCAGTGTTGTGGCCTCTCCTGTTGCGGAGCACAGGCTCTGGACGCGCAGGCCTAGAGGCCATGGCTCACAGGCCCAGCCGCTCCGCGGCACGTGGGATCTTCCCAGTCCAGGGCACGAACCCGTGTACCCTGCATCGGCAGGCGGACTCTCAACCACTGCGCCACCAGGGAAGCCCCTAATGTAATATTTGATACATACAAAAGGGTATAGGTTTGCGTCACATATGTAAATTTAAAGCATCTCTGTGTTTCTTTCCTTTCCCATTTCCTGGTCTTTCCTCCAGAGGTGATCACTATCCTGAATTTCGTGTTTATTATCCCTTTGCTTTAAAAAAAAACCTAAAAAAAATTAAAGTATAACATACATCACAGTAAAATTCACAAAACTTCAGTGTACAGCTTGATTAGTTTTTACAAAGTATACACTTATGTGACCACACCTAGATCAAGATGTGGCCCATTACTGGTACTGCAGAAGCTTCCCTGACACCCCTTTCCTGTCAGTTATTCACCCACTTTCACTGCAAGGTAACAGCTGTTCTGACTCATGTCTCCAAAGATTAGTTTTGGAATTATTAGGTTTGTAATCTTGTGTCTGCCTTCTTTCAGTCAGCATTGTATTTGTAGGATTCATCCATGTTCATCTAACCATATGTATTAGCACTTCATTCTTTTTCATTGGTTGAGTGATATTCTGTTGTGTGAATAAACCACCCAGTTCATTCATTCTACTGTTAATAGACATTTGTGTTGTGTCCATTTTTTTGTTGTTATAAAGAAAGCTGCCATGAACTTTCCTGTATATGTCTTTTGGTGCATGTATGTACTCACTTCTGTTGGGTATAAAAGGAATATAATTGTTGTGTCATAGAGTATGAACATATAATAATAGAAACTTCCAAACAATTTTCCCAAGTGGTTGTACCAATTTACATACTGTACCACCAGCAATATGTTTGAATTCTAGTTGCTGTACAACTTTGCCAACACTTGATATTGTTAGTTGAGCAAAAAATTTTTAGCCATTTTGGTGGGTGTACTGGGCTATTTCTCTTGATCTCTATTTCAGTTGCATCCATTAATTTTTCATATGTTTCACTGCCATTCAGTTCAAAATATTTTCTAATCTCCATATGTATTGCCAGCATCTTCTCCCATCCCATGTTTGCCTTTTTTCTTTACTGATGGTATTTTTGTCATTTTTGTTTTGTTAGAAGCTTGATATTTTAATGTAATTTTTTTACTTTGATCTATGGATTATTTAGAAAAGTATATTTCTTAATTTCTAAACATCTGGAGGTTTCCTAGTTATGGTTCTGTTTTGGACCTCTTGCTCAGTTTAACTGTCATCAGAGAATGTATCTGAGTGATGTTAATCCTTTAAAATATACCCGTAGAAGTACGTGAAAATCTTCAACTATACTTGTGGATCTGTATTTTCTTCCCCTCGTTCTGTCAGTTTTTGCTTTATATATTTTGAAGCTATGTTATTATGTGTGTACAAGTTTAGAATTGCTATATTTTTCTGTTTTACCAAGCCTTTTTTCATTAGGAAATATTATTCAGTAAAACTGCTTGCCTTAAAGTTTATTTTGTTTGATACTTGTTTAGATACACTACCTTTCTTTTGATTAATCTTTGCTTTGAGTATCTTTTTCCATCCATCTTTTTAGTTTCAAACATTTTCCAGTTATCTGTTGCTGTATAACAAAGCACTTCAAAACTTAGTGGCATAAACCAACAACTCTTTTGTCTCCATTATAGGTTTTGTGGGTCAGGAATTTGGACAGAGCGTAGCAGAGATGCCTTATCTCTGCTCTATGATGTCTGGAATCGTGGCTGGAAAGAGTTGAATGGTTGGGGGTTGGAATCGTCTGAAGACTTTTTCACTCGCCTGGCTGGTACCTGGACCAGGATAACTGGACACTGAGCTCGGTGAAGACTTCCCGTGTAGCTTGGGCTATGCTGGCAGCCTCAGGGCAGTCAGGCTTCTTACACAGTGGCTTAGAGCTCTGCAAGTGAGAATATCACTGAACAAGGCCTAAGTTGCATAGCCTTCTATGACCTAGCTTTGAAAAATCTAGGTGTTACTAGATTCTTGAAAGTGTTTGAAAGTGTTACTTCTGCCATTCTTTTTTTTTTTTTTTTTTAACGAATACACTTGTTTTTTGGCTGTGTTGGTCTTTGTTGCTGCGCATAGGCTTTCTCTAGTTATGGCAAGCAGGGGCTACTCTTTGTTGCAGTGCACAGACTTCTCATTGCGGTGGCTTCTCTTGTTGTGGAACATGGGATCTAGGTGCGCGGGCTTCAGTAGTTGTGGCATGAGGGCTCAGTAGTTGTGGCTTGCGGGCTCTAGACCGCAGGCTCAGTAGTTGTGGTGCATGAGCTTAGTTGCTCCACGGCATGTGGGATCTTCCCGGACCAGGGCTCAAACCTGCGTCCCCTGCATTGGCAGGTGGATTCTTAACCACTGCGCTGCCAGGGAAGTCCCGCGCCATTCTTTATTAGTTGAAGGAGTCACAAGACTGTCCAGATTGGGGAGGGGAGTTAAACCCCCACTTCTTAATGAGAGGAGTGGCAAAGGATTTGTGCCTGTGTTTTGAAACTGCTGCACAACTTTTCTTTCTGTATCCATATGTTTAAGTTGTGTTACTGGTAAGTTGCATGTAGTCAGATTTTATTTATTTTTATCCAGTCTCACAATCTTTGTCTTCTAATTGGAGACTTTCATCCATTTATATTTAAAGTAATTATTGATATTAAGGTTTACACTGATCATCTTACTATTTACTTTCTTTTTGTTCCATGTGGTTTTTATTAAATCTGCTCTCCTTTCTTTCCTTGTTTGGATTAATCAAGCATTCAAAAATTATTCAATTTTCCTACTCCATTAGCTTGTTATTGGTACATTATTTTATTATTCTTTAGTGATTACCCTAGAGGTTGCAACATGTACCATTATTTTATTATAACCTACCTTGAATGAGTATTTGTTTCACATCCTGGATGATGAAAGAACCTTACAACACTTTAACTCCACTACCTTCTTCTTGTCTTTTGTGCTATTGTTAACATATATTTAATTCTCTCTATATTTTGAACCCCCCAAAACATTAGTATTATTGTTTTATACAGTAAATATGAATTTAGATTTATCCATACATTTTACATTTTTGGTGCTGTTTATTCCTTTGTGCATTACTATGCTTCCATCTGGAATTATTTACTTTCTGCCTGAAAAAATCTTTTTAGTGTTTCTTTTAACACAGATATATTAATTATAAATTCTCTCAGTTTTTGTTTGCCTGAAAATATCTTTATTATGGCTTCACTTTTGAAGATTATTTTCACTGAGCATTGAATTTTAGGTTAGCAATTACTTTCTTTCAGCACTTAAAAAATTTCCTTTAACTATCTCTGGTTCCCATTTTTCTATTGCTTTTAGATATCAGCTTTATTGTTGCTATTTTGAAAAAATGTGGGTTCCCCACCCCTTCCCCGGCTACTTTTAATGTTTTTGTCTTTGGTTTTCAGCAATTTTTCTGTGCTTATTTCTTTGTATTTATCTTGCTTGGCGGTTGTAGAAAATCTTTTTTTTTTTTCAGATGAAAACATTTTAAATTATTTTTTTTATTGTGGTAACATTGGTTTACAACATTATATAAGTTTCATGTTTACAACATTATATGTCTAATTCTGTATACACTACAGTGTACTCACCACCAAAAATTTAGTTTCCATCTGTCACCATTCACTTTATCCCCTTTACCCATTTCACCCTCCCTCCCCCTCCCCTTCTGGTAATCACTGCTCTGTTCTCTGTATCTATGTGTTTGTTTTTGTTTGGTTTGGTCATTTTTTATTATTCTTTGTTTGTTTTTTATATTCCACATATGAGTGAAATCACACGGTACTTGTCTTTCGTGGTCTGGCTTATTGCACTTAGCATAATACCCTCTAGGTCCATCCATTTTGTCACAAATGGAAAGATTTCACTCTTCTTCATGGCTGAGTAGTATTCCATTGTATATATACACCACAGTTTCTTTACCCATTCATATGTTGATGAACACTTATGTTGCCTCTATATCTTGGCTATTGTAAATATGCTGCTATGAATATTGGGGTGCATATATCTTTCGAATTAGTGTTTTTGTATTCTTTGGATAAATACCCAGAACTGGAGTTGCTGGATTGTATGTTATTTCTAGTCTTAATTTTTTGAGGAATCTCCATACTGTTGTAGAAATTCTTTATTCTGTGGCTTAATATCTTTCATAATTTTTGGAGAATTCTCAGCCAGCATTTCTTTAACAGTTGCTTTTTTTTTTTTTTTTAACACACTTATTTATTTATTTGTTTTTGGCTGTGTTGGGTCTTCGTTGCTGTGCGTGGGCTTTCTCGAGTTGCGAGGAGCAGGGGCTACACTTCATTTGGGGTGTGCGGGCTCCTCATTGTGGTGGCTTCTCTTTGTTGTGGAGCACAGGCTCTAGGTGTGCAGGCTTCAGCAGTTGTGGCACGAGGGCTCAGTAGTTGTGGCTCACGGGCTCCGGAGCACAGGCTCAGTTGTTGTGGCACATGGTCTTAGTTGCTCCGTGGCCTGTGGGATTTTCCCAGACCAGGGTTCGAACCCATGTCTCCTGCATTGGCAGGCGGATTCTTAACCACTGCACCACCAGGGAAGTCCCTCTTTAACAGTTGCTTTTATCCTGTTATCTCTCTCCTCTCCACCTGGGACTCCAGTTACGAATGTGCTAGATGTTTTTACCATGTCTCTAGATCTCTCATGCTCTGCCCCCCTCTCCCTTTTCATTCTTTTCCTCTGTGCTTTATTATCCTCTCTTTGGCTACATCTAATCTGCTTTTGAACCTATCTATTCAATTCTTAATTTCAGTAATTTTATTATTTTCATTCTAGGATTTCCATTTGACCCTTTCCTGAACAGATTCCAGTTTCTGGGGAAAATTCTCCATCCTTTCCGTTCTTTTTTTGGGGAACGTATTAATAATAACTTTTAAATTTCCTATTTGATAACTAATATCTGCATCACTGTTTGTTCTGTTACTTATTTATTTTTCTTCTTGATTTTGAGTCATTAGATCCTATGTCTTGCCTGGTTATTATGTTTCTAAGGTTCATCCATGTTGTTGCAAGTAGCTGTAATGCAGTGCATCTATTTTTACTAATTTCTAATAGTTCACAGTGTGCCTGGACCACAGTTTATTTCTCCTATTGGCTTGTTGATGGTCATGTGGTTTGTAGAATCATTTAAAAAAACCACTCATTTTAAGTTTCTTGAAACCCTTTAAAATAATTAATTCTGCAGTTATTTTGAGCTAGAGAGCTAGCCAGTACAGTGTGTTTTGACCACGCTGGCAATGGACCCTTTCAATGATGTAAGTACCAGAATGTGCTGTGAATACTATTTCTCCATTATGGCCTTACTCTGTATCCCAAAAGAAGCCCATTACAATTTCAGAGCTATTTATTTGCAGTTGCTTTGGCCATGTGGGTGGGTAGTTGGCTTCACATTGGGGGCACGAAAATCCGGAGCTGGGCAGGATCAGCTCGTTCTCTGTGGAGTGGAATGGGGGCAGCATGATGAAACCAGGTTTATTTAGTCAGTCTCTTCAAGAGGCCATGAATGAAACTGGAATAAAAACTCAGGAAGCTGGTGCCTGCTTCCAGTCTCCTGGGAAACAATTCCAGCTCCAAAACCCCTGTACATCATCTGAAGTCCTCGAGACAGTTATGCAAAGTGGCTGGGGGCTGCTGCTGGACGTTTTGTTGGAGCCTGGGCACTTGGAGGCAGTGTGGGGAGGTGGAAAGAATACAAACTACATTCAGGCTGACCTGGGTTTGAATCCCGGCTTTGACACCTACTAGATTTTTTACAAAGGATGACTTATTTAACTTCCTTCCTCTTCAGTGTTCTCATCTGTAAAATGGGCGTGCGAGAACCTTTTTAATTGGATTCTTGTGAGAATGTTATGCCAAGTTATATTAAAGATGGCTAGGATAATGCCCGGCAATATTAGACGGTCGATAAAAGATAGCTTTGTGTCATCGTCATCACTGTCATCATCATTCCCATCACCACCAGCACACAGGAAAGCTTTGGCAATGAGCATGGCTCTGGTCCCCTCAGGAGGGCCTGCAATCTTTGCTTCTCTGCTATGCAATGTGGTAAGATTGTGCTCCTGTGCAGGATCTTAAGTTATTGCTGTTTCCCAGGACTTGGTCATTACATTAGGACCTTTTCCTCAAAGAGGGAAGGAGAAGGGCTCTAACTGATTAGGAATGGGGTAGTCAGATTTAGGGCAAAGCCTGCTCTCATGTAGAGTCAAGTGTCTCTAAGCTGACAATCAATTGGAAGAAGAAGACAAGTTATGCAACCATCTGCACCAGGGAAATTCACACATAGCAAAAGATTTTCCTCAGGGTGACAGGGCTTAAGGCTGTCACTGAATCCACCTGAGTTTTAAATACATTGACAGATGATGTCCACATAGGCTAAGAAGAGAACCAGTTTAGGGAACCTAGCTGGTCCCAGGGAGATGAACTGATGGCGTGCCATCAGCTTGGTTTTGTGCTCCAGTTCAAGTCAGAGGTCCACGGAGCAAGGTTCTGATCAATCACCTTCTAACAAGGTGCTTGTTCATGTGCTGGATCATTTCTTCATGAAACCTTTATGGGGATTCTCCTGTGTGCCCAGCACACTATGTTAGGTGCTGCGGGAGATACAGAAAGATATACATGTGTATATATAGAGAGATCTTTGAGTTCAGCAAATTCCTTTTTTTTTAAATGGACATGTTTGTTTGTGTATTTATTTATCTATTATTTATTTTTGGCTGCGTTGGGTCTTTGCTGCCGCGCGCAGGCTTTCTCTAGTTGCGGAGAGTGGCGGCCACTCTTTGTTGCGGAACACGGGCTCTAGGCGCACAGCCTTCAGTAGTTGTGGCATGTGGGCTCAGTAGTTGTGGCTCGCAGGCTCTAGAGTGCAGGCTCAGTAGTTGTGGCGCACGGGCTTAGCTGCTCCGTGGCATGTGGGATCTTCCTGGACCAGGGCTCGAACCCGTGTCCCCTGCATTGGTGGATTCTTAACCACTGCGCCACCAGGGAAGCCCTCGGCAAATTCCTTTCTATGGCTTATATACGTGAAAGTAGCTTTAAAACATGGAATAAAGTGGTGAGGTCATAAAGTCATAAGAGATGTGCAGGTTAAATTTTAGGGGTGTTCAGAAGAAGGAGATATATATCTATTCTTGCTGCCTCTAATCACACCTTTCTCTGTTGAATTCTTCATGTCATTGCCACACTAATCATTGTAAAACACCCCTTTCAGCATGTCTGGCTTTTTCTCAAAACCCTTAAATGATTTTCTATTTCCAACTGAACCAATTTCAAAGTCCCTTTCAGATTGTCTTATTACCTCTAGCTCTGCAGGTGTGATTTCTTCCTCTTCCTGGGATGAGGGTTGGAGGGGTGGCATATGCTGATTGCCTGCCGTGCTTTTGGCTTTTTCCTCATATATTCTGTGATTCTGGCCTGAGTGCATCTTCCCTTGGGGATGTTGTCTGTGGGAATTTTTTTCCTGTTGATGTCTTGGGCTGTGGAGTGCCCACAGGACAATCCTATGCTCTCCTCCATGAGTTTCTGTACTGAGAGATAATGAATTAGGGTTTTTACCTCAAGAGACAAAGGACTTCCACACCTGGCCTTTGAGCTGTAGCTTGAGCTGATGAACAGACACTCTCATTTCTGTTGGTGGATAGAGAGCCCAAGTTCTACCAGTTCCTGGTTCCAGGTAGGGAACCAGGCTCCTGCCTCTGGGGCTATGGTGTCTCTGACCTTGCCTTGGCATTAAAACCCCAGCCCCTGTAGCCCGTGTTTTACTGAAGACCTGGAAGCCTTATGTGGGTCACTCCCTAAATCTATCTCTACACCTAACCTGACCCCTAACCAAACCCCAGAGCTGTAGGCTTTTTATCCAACTGTCCATTTATCATCTCTATTTGGTTATCTTATGGCCATCTCAGATTTAATGTAGTCAGAACAGGACTCCAGATGTGTTAAACACCACCATAGCATTCCTATGTATAAAGGCTTAATGGGTACCTGTTCCCTAGTGTCAGTTTAACAGCTGTGATCTTATGTATGCCATTATCTATGTATACATTATATTGATAGCTAGATGGGTCTATACACTACACAGCATGTGTATGTACATAGACCATAGTTATCTGGATTAACTCAGATGTGCTTTGCTTTAGGTGTTCCGACAATCTCAAGATTTACAAGAAAGTGCTTTTTGGATAACAGCTGTCCTGACACTAAGTGTTCCTTGCTGCATGGTTTTGCCTTACTTGCAGTGAGAGGGGAAGTAATTCTCACACCTTCCCCCCCTACTGCAGACCCTTGAAAAGTGTGCTCCACCCACTATGTTCATCAGGATCCCTCAGGGTTCTTGTTAAAAAGACTGCTTTTTAGACACTCCCAAGCTAAACTCTCTGGGTGGGGGCGGATAGGGCTCAGAAAGGCATATTTTAAACATGTTCTTCAGGTTACTCTTAAGTGCACTGTGGTTGGAGAACCACTGCACAAATTTCTTTTCTCCTTTGGCAAATCATTTAAAATATTTATGGAAGAGACTATTCCAGGGAGCCCAGAAAAGAGGGGGCTGACTTGCAGCCATCCCTTTCCACACCAAGGATTCAATGCCTGTGTCCATCTTGCCAAGTGTAACTTTGGACCCTACTAGAACTTTCCAGAATTACTATTGCGACTTAAACGTTCATTTCCGTGCTTTTCATCTTGTTGGTCTAAACACACAAATGTCAGCAGAGGAGGATGAAGCTTGGATATCATTAAACATTGACCTACTGTCCTGGTTTGCCCCAAATTGAGAGGTTTTGCGGGATGCATGGGTTTCAGTGTCCAAACCACGAAGGTCCTGGGCCAACTAGGATGAGTTGGTCCCCCTAATAAATGAGTCTTACAAATCTTATGTGTTGAAACTAATGCTTCAGGAAATAACAGATTTGAAATCCACATGGGTTATGAAATAAAGGAGACTAGTGTGGGATGAAAGGTATTCTGGGACTGGTCAGATTCGTGGGGCAGGATTGAGCAGTTCTCTCAATGTTGAAAAGCAGGCAGATCTTCCCGTGTATCCGCCATGTTGGATGGGGTGGCCACACTTCTTCCAAGTCACATTGTGTTGACAGCAGTGGTGGGAACACATCTGGAGTGAGGAAGTTTGTTTCCTACCCTGAGAGGAGGCTGCCCTTCCAACCCAACAATGAGGTGTTCGGTGCCTTGTTCCATATTCCTAACTTGCGGTGAGAGCAAATAGAGTGTCTTAGGGCCTGGTGGGGGGTGTGGAGTGGTGGGCAGCCCTTCCCATGCTCTGATCGGAATCTGTGCTCAGATCTGGTGGCTGGGTGCCATTTCTCCTGTCCCTCTTACCATCCTCCCCAGCAGGAGCGACTTACCATTAAGCCAGCAGGACAGTGCCTATTGTCCTTAGTGCTTTTAAGGACTCAGAAAATGTTTTAGTTTTTCTAAAACAATGAGAAAAAAATCTTTTAGGTTGAAGAAAATATTTTCTTATATAATATTAGTACATATACCAATGCAGTCGTAAAATAGAATTTTAATATAAACATTTAAATAAAAGTTAACAATAATAGGGCTTCCCTGGTGGCGCAGTGGTTGAGAGTCCGCCTGCCGATGCAGGGGATATAGGTTCGTGCCCTGGTCCGGGAAGATCCCACATGCCGCAGAGCGGCTGGGCCCGTGAGCCATGGCCGCTGAGCCTGTGCGTCCGGAGCCTGTGCTCCGCAACGGGAGAGGCCACAACAGTGAGAGGCCCGCGTACCGCAGAAAAAAAAAAAAAGGACATCTGTTAATAGGATCTATGCTTCGAATTTTTTTTTCTGATGATGGGAATGGATGCAATGAGCCTTTACTCCTCCCAGCCCCCAGACATAGCTCCTCCATCCAATGGAAGCAGTGAGTAGGTCAGGGCCAGGAATAAGATTGCTGCCAGGATCAATCTCCTTATGGGGCTTGAATATGCAGCCTTGACCTCATAATCAGCCAGGGGTACTAGGCTCTGCCTTTCACTCAGCAGATTCCTAGCCAGATTTAGGTGCTCTGGTGTCCTCTACTCCTATTCCTGTCAGAACGGGGGAGGACAGGGGAATAGGTGTCTCTTTGCTGCTTCCAGTCACCAATCCTTCTTCCCTGGGAGTAGAGGTACCCTGTACAGTCTTCATCTTGTGTGCCGTTGAGTTTTTCCTCTTGAAAATGGTTCCATTTGTTTTTTTTTCCGTGGGAAATGTCAACAAAACTTCTCAGAGCAAGACTTGTGATGTGTGTGTGTGTGTGTGTGTGTGTGTGTGTGTGTGTGTGTGTGTTTGAGCAGGATGGTGAACTGTGGGTAAAATGTGGACTGGAACGGAAAAAGACCCACCACTGATTGGGTGGCCTCTTGGCAGCAGCTGCTCTACCAGGTATCACACCATTCAATTCTCAAGACAATCCTGAGGGTAGGAAGGATCCTCCGTGTCTTAAAAACGCATAAGCCGGTACATATGTAGGTGGACAGCCTGTAAGTGGCAGAGTCAAATGCAGTTCCTACCCTTGACCTCAATGAACTCTTCCACACAAACGAATCACACTGTTTGTGTCTGTAAAGCATAGTGGGAAAGTAGAAATTCTATAAATATTTGGCTAATCTGATTACAGAACCAGCCATTGTGGAAATACAAGCAAAAGAATGATTTCTGGAGACCTGTGTTATTTAGGATTTTTTCTCTGCCCAGAGTTACCTTCTGCGTTTTTGGTCTTCCTCACCTTCTGACATACTAAACAACGACAGTGACAGCAGCCACTACATGGCTGGCTCTGGAGGGATAAAGGACACTGACTCCCAAACTAATGAAGCTGGTAAAAGTTTTCACTTGAACCCAATGCAAGGGTTTTTAATTTGTTTCCTTGTTTTCTAATAAGTCTGTTCTTTCAATAACAGTGCACATTTTTACATTAACATTCCAGACTGCTTTTATCCTTTAAACTCTTATTTATATTAGAATTAATTTCATGACACAAAAGCTTGAATTAAGCATTTACCTTTCCAGACAAAGAGACTTTCTCTGTGCAGATGCTGCCTGCTAATTTGTATGAAGGCCAACCCGTGTAAAAAGGGAAGTTTTTAAAAAAGGTTTTTCATTTCAGTTAAAAATGAGCAATGAACCAAGAATTCAGCATTTGAGTATATTGCCTTCTTATCATTTCCCTATAATTAAAAATATGTAATATAATTGTGATATGATTGTAATGAAGCTTTGTATTTTATGTCATACATACAAATGGGTCTGTGTTTGTGTAGGGGTTTAACTGCGTGCTGGTCCATTCGTACACACACACACACACACACACACACACACACACACACACACACAGATCCAGCCCTGCTCCTCTCATCCAACCACCTGGTAATAACCCTTCCCTCTTTTCTTCTCCATGTTGGGAGATGGAGAAACACGGTCCCTCTCCCTGGGATTCTGATGTCCCAGCTGGACGATGGGAAACAGTGCCTGGCACTTTCACAGGGTGTTGCTGCCCAAGATTCTCCCTTTGCAGGGAGAGGAACTCTGGCTCCACCTTGTCTCCATCTCCTTAGGTTGTGACCAAGTAGCCCCAAAGACTGCAATTCTTTCTTTTGGAGTCATAACGTACTTCAGCCGACAATTTCATCTTTTTCAGTTTGCCGGCCTCATCTGCTCACTTTCAGGATTTCAGAACATATCTCTTTGGGTCATACAGTAAGTGTGGGGAGGAATAACCAACACCACCTTTTTTTTTTTTTATAAAACAGATTTCTTGAGGTATAATTTACCTACCATAAAGTTCACTGATTTTAAGTGTACAGTTTGATGAGTTTAGTAAATTTATACAATTGTGGGCTTCCCTGGTGGCGCAGTGGTTGAGGGTCCGCCTGCCGATGCAGGGGACACGGGTTCGTGCCCCGGTCCGGGAAGATCCCACATGCCGCGGAGAGGCTGGGCCCGTGAGCCATGGCCGCTGAGCCTGTGCGTCCGGAGCCTGTGCTCCGCAACAGGAGAGGCCACAACAGTGAGAGGCCCGCATACCGCAAAAAAAAAAAAAAAAATGTATACAGTTGTGCAACCATTGCTACAATCCAGTCTTAGAACATTTGCATCACCCCACAGTCTCCCGGTGCCCATTTAGAGCCGACTCCCTGCCTTCGTCTCAGGCAACCACTGACCTACTTTCTGTTTCTAGAGATTTGTCCTCTTTAGAAATATCTTACAAATGGGATCATATAATATTTACTCTTTTATGTTGGCTTCTTTAACATATTTTTCGAGATCCATCCATATTGTTGCAGATAACAGTAGTTTGTTCCTTTTTATTGCTGAATAGGATTTTACTAGACGGCCATACCACATTTTGTTTATCCATTCATCTATTGATGAAGAGTTGGGTCATTTCCACCTTTTAGCTATAGTGAATAATGCTGCTGTGAACATGGGGATAGAAATATCTCTTTGGGTCCCTGCTTTCACTTCCTTATTTTTTTTTTTAATAAGAAGAAAAATTTTATTTCAAATAGGTTCAGTCGTATGTGTGCTACAGCAATGGCTGGTTGTAGCAGTTTCCTTTCAAACCTTCATTGATGTATAAATTAGACATTATTTGGGAATGATTAATTTCTGGTAAAATGTAGATTCAATCCAACATCATGCCAATTTTTACTTTTATTGTAGACCTTATTTTAGTACTAGAGGTTTAATTTTCATCACCAAAAAATGATAATAATCTTACAGCTACTCCTAAGGTAATGAGCTGTCCTCACTGTTGCTTTGAAAATATACCCCTAGGTTGTTAAGAGAAATTACGAATTCATCCAAATCTGTTATTTAATTCTTCAGTCATCATCTACTGTTGGTTTGATTGTCAACTCCTCTTCTTATTTGACGCCAACCAGCTAAACGCCACTGTTTCTCAACTCTTCGGCTAAGGGCAATTTTTTCTCCTACTTCTGTGATTTTGCCCAAATCAGCCTTGACTGCGCTAACTCTTCCTCCTGTTGACAGGGATCCTATGTCCACCATAAGCACTTCATTCTTAGACAGCTTTTGCTGCTTTCTTGTCTCCTTCAGTGCGTACACCTAGAAGCCATCTAAGCAGGAAATAGGAAATTTCCAGTCTGTGAAGATCTCAGGTAAAGCTCCAACTGCACCAAGTACCTGCCCCACCATTCTGTCAGCCTGGCACAAAGTGGGGTTAATTTTTGTTCCAGCTCCAATAAGCCCTCCTGGAGTAGCATCCTGAAGATCATTATGCTCTGCGAAAGCAATACAATTTTGGAAAAGGTGGGTTTTCACATGAGTTTTCCTTCACTATTTTTGGAACAATACCAGGTCTGACTTCTATCTCCTGGCCCACCTTTAATACTCCTTTTAGAATACTACCACCATCTACATCCCCCTTAAGGTCATCAACTTCACAGCCAGGTTTGTTGACATCAAAGGATCTAATAACAAGTTGGAGTTCTGAAGTAAAGTCTCTTGGGGGTACTGGAATGTTCTTTACTATGTACTCACAGACAACTTCAATATTGTATTTTAGCTGAGCAGCAATTAGAATAATAGGAGGTCCTTCTGCTACTGCACCTTGTACAAATGCAAGGATCTGTTCATACTGTTCTTTAGCCTGGCTTTCTTTTACCAAATCCATTTTATTTTGTAGAATCAAAATATGCTTCAGTTTCATGATTTCTATAGCAGTCAGGTGTTCAGAAGCTGTGGCTGAGGACAAGACTCGTTTCCAGCTATCAATAGAAGAGCTGCATCCATCACTGTGGCACCATTCAGCGTAGTAGCCATCAAACTATCGTGGCCAGGACAGTCAACAAAGGAAACATGTCTGACTAATTTGAAGTTCCCTTTGGCCCCTGGAATGTCTGTAGGAAACTCATCGGGTGTACTACTTCCACAGGATCTATAACATTCTGGCCGAGGACAACTTGGGTCGTCAAGTTTATAAATCTTAGCATTAGCATAGCCAAGTTTGATTGTAATATTATTTTCTAGTTCATTTTTGAACCTGACAGAGTGAACTCCAGAAATAGCTTTTACAACTGTAGATTTCCCGTGAGCTACATGACCAATTGTACCTATATTAATTGTGGCCTGTCTGCTTATAACTTCATGTGAAAGTGGCGTCAACTTGGTAACATCCAAAGTGGAGAGATCTTGCCGAGAAAGGCGTGGCTGCACTAACGTCACACCAGCCTCGCCCCACCGCCATCTTGCCTAGAGAGCTCACTTCTTTTGAGTATATATCTAGAAGTGGAATTACTAGATCACATGGTAATTGTATTTAATTTTTTGAGGAATGCCATACCATTTTTTAATAGCAGTTGTATCATTTTACATTCCCACCAGCAATGCACAAAGGCTCCAATTTCTCCATGTTCTCGCCAACACTTTTTTTTCTGCTTTTTAAAGATTTATTTTATACAGGCCATCCTAATGGGTGTGCAGTGGTATCTCATTGTGGTTTTGATTTGCATTTCTCTAATGATTAGTGATATTGAGCATCTTTTCAAATGTTTATTGGCCATTTGTATATCTTCTCTGGAGAAATGTCTATTCAAGTCCTTTGCCAATTTTTTTTTTTTTTTTGCGTTACGCGGGCCTCTCACCGTTGTGGCCTCTCCCATTGCAGAGCACAGGCTCCGGACGCGCAGGCTCAGCAGCCATGGCTCACGGGCCCAGCCGCTCTGCGGCATGTGGGATCTTCCCGGACCGGGGCACGAACCCGTGTCCCCTGCATCGGCAGGCGGACTCTCAACCACTGCGCCACCAGGGAAGCCCCCCTTTGCCAATTTTTTAATTGGGGTGTTTGTGTTTTTGTTGTTGAATTGTAGGAATTCTTCATATATTCTGAATATCAATCCTTTATCAGATATATGATTTCCAAATATTTTCCCCTATTCCATAGGTTTTCCTTTCACTCTGTTGATAATGTTCTTTGATGCACAAAAATTTAAATTTTTGATGAAGTCCAACTTATCTATTTTTTCTTTTGTTGCCTGTGTTTTTGATGTCATAGACAAGAACTCATTGCCAAATCCAGTGTCATGAATATTTCTCCCTACGTTTTCTTCTAAGAATTCTATAGTTTTAGTTCTTTCATTTAGGTCTTTCATCTATTTGAGTTAATTTTGGTATATTGTGTAAGGTAAAGAACTTCATTCTTTTTCATGTGGCTGTTTTCCCAGCAACGTTTGCTGAAGACTGTTGAATGGTCTTGGCCTCTTTGTCAAGAGTCATTTGCACACATGCTAGGGTTTATTTCTGGGCTCTCTGTTCTATTCCGTTGGTCTATATGTCTGTTTTTATGCCAGTGCCACACTGTTTTGATTATCGTAGCTTTGTAGTATGTGTTGAAATCAGGATGTGTGAGACCTTCTTCAACTTTGTTATTCTTTTACAAGATTGTTTTGGCTTTTCAGGGTCCTCTAAGATTCTATATGAATATAGGATGATTTTTTCTATTTCTGCAAAAACATTGTTGGGATTTTAATAGATTGCCCTGAATCTGTAGACGGCTTTGAGTAGTACTGACATCTTACCAATATTAAATCTTCTAATCCATGAACAGGAGCATGTTTCCATTTCTGTGTCTTCTTTAATTTCTTTCAGCAATGTTTTGTAGCTTTTAGTATACAAGTCTTTTGCCTCCTTGGTTAAGTTTATTCCTAAGTATTTCATTCTTTTCAATGTTATTGTAAATGAAAATGTTTTCTTCATTTCTTTTTCAGTTTGTTCATTGTTAGTGTATGGTAATGCAACTGATTTTTGTATTCCCTTCATAACTTTTAAGACATTGATCCACCATCATTTGACATCTAGGATTTCTTCTGAGAAGTTTGATCCATCCTGATTCCCATTTCTTTATATGCACCCATTCCCTCCACCTCTACCTTGACCTATGGACTTTTTATGGATTATCTCTTTATCTTATTGTTTGAAATTTCACAGTGACCTTCCTAGATGTGGATTTTTTTTTTCACTCACTGTGCTAGTCACTTGGAGAACCCTCATGTCCTTTAGTTCTATAAAATTGTATTTAATTTTTCCATCAATAATTTCCTTCCAGTGAATTTTTCTCTTCTATTCTTATGAAATTCTTAGTATTTGGATTCTTATTCTTTGGGTTTACAGCAAGTCTTCAGATCTTTTCTACTTCTATTTTCTACTTTTTTTTTTTTTTGGCCATGCTGCATGGCATGCAGGATCTTAGTTCCCTGACCAGGATCAAACCCATGCCCCCTGCAGTGGAAGCTTGGAGTCTTAACTGGACTGTCAGGGAAGTCCCTCTATTTGCTGCTTTATTGTCATTTAGTTATAATTTATGGGAGACTTCCTTACTTTTTAAATTTTAATCCTTTTGAATAATGTTATTTTGGTTATCAATTTTAATTTCTAAGAGCTGTTTCTTGTTTTCAAGTTGGGCATTAATAGCACTAATACCTTTTAAATAGCATTTTACTTCTGCTTTATGGATGAAAAAATCGTGTTATCTTTCTGAGAATATTATGGCCTTGTCTATTTTCCTTCCAAATTCTTTTTCTCATGTTTACTTTCCATTGTATCTTCTATGAAAAGGATTTCCTTAAGGGTCTGATGATTTCCTTAAAGCTCTTTGTCTATGTTTAATTGGAGTTGTTTTTGACTGGGGGAGGGGATTTACTGGGGGAGGAGGATCAGGTTGCCAGTGACTCTTTTCACTGTATCCCTCTAGTGTCAGTATGTTGGGGGTCTTTTTTTTTTTTTTTTTCCTACCAGAGAAGTGCCATCCAGTCTCCTGCTTTAGAATTCTGTTGATGTGTGTGAGGGTGTACTTGGCTGCTTGCATTTTGGAAACAGAGCAGGAAAGGGTGGAGGGTCCTTCATACGTACAGAGTAGACTTTCATGGAATTCTCTTATTTTCACTGTTTGCCTAGCTCTTGAGCTTTGATGAACCCATCTTCCTGAATTTAGAATCTCCTTGGTTTAATTTTTTTTCAGAGAAAAGACTTCTAGCTTCCTTGAGTAATAGGGAAGGCAGATGCTTGGCTGCTCGTGTTGGTGAGGACTCCTGGGAAGTCCATGTGTTCTGAATACAGACTTTCAATCATTTCCCTTCTTTTCACCCCAACTCCCACATCCACAGGTTTGTTGGCTGGAAGTTTGCATGCAAGCTTGGCAACACCACATCACTTTGAATGTATTGATTTTGTATTTAATATCTGGTGAGGCAAGTCCCTCCTCACTCTTCTGAATTTTCTTGGCTAGTCTCAGACACTTATTTATTTATATGAATTTTAAAAAATCATGGAAAAGAATCTAAAAAAGAATACATATACATTATGTATAACTGAATCACTTTGCTATACACCTAAAACTAATACAACATTGTAAATCAACTATATTTCAATAAAAATTAAAACAAACAAAACAAACACAAAATTACAAAGCATTTCTATAGGCGTGTACAGATCAACACGAATTTTATAATAATTTAATTTAGTTTCCCAAATAACCCTGTTAGGGTTCTAGTTGAATTCTTATTCATTCTTGTATTTCTAGTGCCTTGCACAGGGCCTGGATCACGTTAGGCTTTCAAAAAACATCTGTTAAATGGAAATAAACCTTTGATTCCAGTGCCTGGGCTCTTTCTGTTACACCGTCCTGTCTGATTTGTGCACGGATCACAGAGTCAGCCGGAAGCAGAACCAGAAGAACTCAGGTGTCATAACTCACCATCCAGCACTTTTTACACTGCATTTGTACCTGTAAAACACTTCTGAACAGTTACACACAGCCCAGCACAAAGGAATGCGCCAGAGTGAATGGAAGGTCATAAGCCCATAAGAGACAAAGTGTTTTAAAATCCTGAAGAAATATCTCTGCCTGGGTCAACCCGTCCCACCAGCATCACAAGCTTCGGTGTGGAGGAACAGGAAGGACAGGTAATGCCCGACAGGTACATTTATGTAGGGGCAGATGGAATGTTATCAAATTTATTTATGTTTTCCCATAGGAGGAGCTGTATTTCAATGGCATGAATGTGAGTGCAAAAATAGGATGGTTTATCTGCCACGTCTGATCCATGTGGAGTTTAAGTCATAAAGTTTATTAGTGCCCCTGATTTAATATGACACATTTCCAGTGCAAATTGCTCTGAGATCATCATGTTCATAAAATATGACAGAAATCTTTTAAGTGTAAGCATAAGTTCTGAATTAATTTAATAACCCAGTCTGGAAAGAGGCACATGGTTTAAAACATACCATTATGCACTGGACTCCTGCTTTCCTCTTCTACCCCCACCCCCCACCCCGCTTCTCGTGCCACTTTTGAAAAGCTCTTCTTCATGTCTTGAGTCAGCCGGCCTCTTCCCAGAGCTCAGGGTTTTCCCTTCTCAAGGAGGTTTGGAAGGAGATGTATTAGCATGGCCAAGGTGAGGGGGTCCGTCCTTCTGTATCCTGGGGGCCCTGAGCACAGCTGGTTTTAGTTTTTAATGGTACCCACCCACGAGAATGATTTACCACCCTTAGTGGGCTGGGTGGTGCGTTGGAGTGCCAGCAGGCAAATCGTAACATTGGAAGGTCACGGTTGCAGGGGTGTGAATGCGCCCCCCTCATCTTTCCAGATGGGAAAAAAATTACAGCAGCAGGACACATGCCCCGACTCTCAAATGCACATGACATCACAGTGTAAACTGTGAAATGAAAGGCTCTTTATCTCGTGGCAGCGTAAAACAAAACAAAATTTTCACCACGACAAAAAATAGAATAAAGAAAAGCTAAGAGCCCTTTGGTATAACTCGATCAACAGGGTATTCAGCCTTCCATCTCGTGGATGGACCGGTGACAGCATGTCAGAGAAATCTGAGACCCGCACTCACCACTCATGCTCAGATACTGCAGGGCCTGGGCTTCCTCCATGCTCACTTGCTAACTCACTTCCTGGGCAATCCTGTCTTTTTTCTGGACCGTGGGGTTGCCCTTTGCACTGGCAAAGGAGGCTGGGACCCTGCGCTGGGGGGGACCCTGGGCCCTCCCTAGACGAGCTCTGGGGCAATCCTCTGGTTTGCTCCTAATTCAGCCTCCAAGCAGAGCCTGGAAGGGCCACCCGAGTGCCTAGTGATGACATCTCTTTCCTGGTTGTGCTTCCGAGACGAAAACAGGGCAACGTGCTCCTAGTGGATCAGCTCCTCCCAGGTGGCTGCCAGCAGCTCAGAAAGGATGCTCTGCCACCGTCCGAATTTTACTTGAGGGGCACCATGGAGGGTGAATATCATTCTTCTTTCAGGTTTCTGCCATCACCTCTAGAAACTGCCAATAGCAAGAGCTCAAAGTGGGTTTTAGCAAGAGATCCCACATCATTCCTTCTAGGGAGAAGCTTCTTTTTCTTCAGAGCCCGGCTCAAGTCCCACGTCCTCCATAAAACTGTCCCCCCCAAAAACCAGCCAACAGTGTGATGTCTTTCTTCATCGGCCTCCCATTGCCTTCATTACTTAAAATATACCATTTGCTCTCAGTGATATTCCCACTGGCTCTTTCACTGTGCATTGTCTCGTTCTGTTTTCTGATTACTTCCTGTGGGTAAGTCTCGTCGCCCAGCCAGGCTATAAATGCCAACCCCTGTCCAGGGGCTTGCAGTGTTGGGGAGGGTGGTCCTCAGTGAATTCATGCTTATTTGAATCAGAGAGAAAATTGGAGTCTGGGCTGTGGGCTGAGGGCTGAGACTGGGTGTGTGCCAGCCTTCCTGAGGAATGGGGGGGCACCCTCCCCGGGCAGAGTCTGTGGAGCCTGGACACAAGGAAGTCCTTCCCTCCGGCTTCCAAGCCTCCTTTTGCACCCATACCTGTTCTCGGGACCCTGGGCCTCTGTCCTTTTCTCCTTGCTTCTCTCTCCAGCTACAGCACTTAGGTCCCCCATTGCCTTGTGTCTGAAATCCAAATCCCTCAAAAGTCAGCTCCACGGTCGTCTTTTCCAGAGAGTGTGGCCCAGTCCCTCAGCTGAAAGTTCCCTTTCCCCTCGCTGAACCCCACTGGCATCTATTTTCATCTCTTTGATGGTACTGTTCAGTTTCTCTTTTTAGTTATTATATTTGTGCCTGAACTCCCTTTTTTTTTGTATTAACTTTTCTACTGTTGCTGCAACAAACGACCGCAAACTTAGTGGCTTAAAATAACACAAAAGTATTACTTTACAGGTCTGGAGGTTAGGAATCCAACATAGGTCTCATTGGGCTAAAATCAGCGTGTCTGTGTTCCTTCTGGAGGCACAAGTGGAGAATCAATTTCCTCGCCTTCCCCAGCTTCTGGAGGAGGCCCACATTCCTTGGTTTGTGGTCTCTTCCTCCATCTTCAAAGCCAGCAACACTGCCTTTTTCTGGAGCCTTCTTCCATTGTTACATCTCTCTTTTACCACAGCTGGGGAAGCTTCTACCATTTTAAGGATTCACATGATGGTTTGGGTCCACCCGGGTAATCCAGAAGAATCTCCCCATTTCAAAGTCCTTAACTTCAATCACATCTGCAACCTTAATTCCCTTTGCCATGCGATGTAACATATTCACAGCTTCCGGGGATTGAGACAGGGACATCTTTGGGGGAAGGCATTATTGTGTTTATCACATCTCCCTTATACCAAGAGCTCCTTTTGGTTTTTCAATAAATATTTTCCAAAATTCAATTAAGTGCCGGGCACTGCTCATGGAGCAGCGATACAGAGAGCACTGAGACATCATCTCTAGCCTCAAGAAGTTTAGAACCTGGTAAGACAGATGCAGAAACAATTACAAGACAGTGTGACATGTGCAATAGTGGAGCTGAGTGCAGACAGTAGAGGTAGCCCAGAGGAGGGGTAGATGGCTTTTTCTGGAGTAAGTAGTGGACAGCTGGTCAGCGAAGACCTCACCAAGAAAGTGACGACTGACCAGGTTCTGAAACAGGGTCCAGGTTCACCAGGTGGATGGCCAGGTGGGCTGGAGAAAGGTATTCTAGGGCGGAGCAGGCACACAGCATGTATGGGAGGTAGCATGGTCTTTGGAGGGATATCACACATGGTTTTGAGTTGCTGTGGCGTTAGGTGTGGGAAGAGGGAAGCCAGTCTGGAGAGGCTGGTGGGAGCTGGATCCCAGGAGGTCTTTCATGCCAAGAAGCTTGGATTCTATAGTTGTAGGAAATGGGGAGGTCTTCAATGGCCTTAGGGAGAATTATATGTCAGAGAGGTTGGTGAAAACCATAAGGGAACAGTGACACAAGGCAAGAGAGAGAAGAATTTCGGAAAGGAGGGATGCATCAACAGTGTGAACATAGGAAGGAGGTTGGGTCACCAGAAGAATGAGCCCCATCCTTGGGTTGGAGAGTGAGAGATTTCTGGTGACCTCAGTGGAAGAGGTTTCCACGGAGAGGTGGGGGCAGAGGCAGCCTCCAGTGGACTGAGGGGTGACTGGGAGGTGAGGAAGGGAAAACACGTGGTAAAACCAACTTGGCCAGGAAAGGGAGGAGAGCCCTGGGGTGATAGCTAGCGACAGTGGTCCAGGGAGATTTTGTTGGTTGGATCTACGTCTGCTGGAGGTCACCAGCTGCCCCCAAATACCCATCCCAGGGTCAGACATGTTGTAGATACTCAGTGATGGTGTGAAGAATGAAGGCATCATGTACATTTCCTGGAAGAGACTGAAGCAACATCACAGATTTGCTCACCGAGGCTTCTTCACTGTCCGGGGGCATCCTTGGAAGCAGCTGAAGTCACGAGCTCTGTTCCTAATCACGTGCTTTCCTGAAGCTCGAAAGGCACCCGGCCAGGGTGTCAACACCTCAGGTCACACCACATCACACAGAGCCTCATTTGACTTTCAGGCTGATGTCAGCATTTTCTTACCTTGCTGAGAAGCTCAACTTGAAGATGACATTAATTTACATTTGCCCATTTTCAAATAATGCATTCCAGATCCGAGCCGGCAGCAACGACTCAGAGGGAGATGCTGGCATTTCCTGGATGGAAAAACCTCTTCCCTGTATGCGGGAGACTGTGTGTGTTTTCAGGACTTTCCTTGGGAAACGGTCCACCAGTTTCCCAGGGAGCGTAATGCCATTTAACACCAGGGAGCCATGCAGGAAAAGAGACTCATCCTTTATCACCAGGAGGTGATGGAATTGTGATGCCGATGGCATGTTATGGGCTCCTCAGTTTCAGAAATGCCTATTCTCAAGGTTAAAAATATTTCCCACATAGAGCTGGGCATGTACCCCAGGCAGCGTGTGGGGAAACAGGATTCCTGCAGAGCTGGGCATTGAGGTCCAAGACCTTGGTCACGGGGAGAGAGTGATGGCTCAGTTGCTGGGATACCCACCCAGGTCCAGGTGCAGGGTGAGCCCTCCTGAGAAGACGTGCATGTTCCCGGTGCCTTGGCTTCCCACCTGTGACCTTTGTGTGGGCGTGGGTGATGGGGATGTACATGGAGTTCTTTGATATTCTTGGATGTGCGGTTTCCCAAACCCAATTCTCCTCACAGCATCCCAGCCTTGGCTTTGATCACTGCCTTCCCTCTCTGCGTCCCTCTAAGACTGTCCTCATAACCTTGTCCCTTCTCCCTGCTTCTCTTTCTGCCCTCCAGCACCAGCAGGATGAACAGCTTCTTCCTTTGTGCTCCTGTTTCAGCTCTATTATTTTGTCCCCATCATTGTTTGGAGTGTCTACCTTGATCCCTAAGCTGCGAGGCTCTGGGTCCTGTTTAACTCAGGAACTTCAGTGCCAGCACAGCACTCGAGACCTAGCACGTTCACTCTATAGATGAATGAACCTATGAAGAGTTCATGGCTACCCATCCTTCAAGGCCCCCCACCTCACTTTCTATTGCCTTTTGCTCAATTTCTTCCAGAATGATGCTCTCTCAATTCTTGCCCTCGGCTCAACCAGCATCTCCTGAACACATATTATGGTATTTGGTGTTGGGAGTAAATTTGACTAGATGCCTGTCCTCAAGACATTTAATAAATAGTTGAGAATTTAGGTAGGTTAATCAACAATTGAGTGAGACAGATGGTGTTATGGAGAAACAGTTGCAGAATAATAAAGGCTGTTTTTAATAACCTTCGAAAATTTATTTTAGTGAAGGTTTTATCACTTTGATGCTAAAATGAAATTTTAATGGAGCTGAATGTAAAACCCTGAATTTGCTATTTTGTTGCATCATAGATTAAACATTTTTTTTTCTAAATTAGAAGATAATGTGTTTATTGTAGAAATTCAGAAAAACATAAAAGAGTAAAGGAGAAATAAAATTATTAACTTACACTCAGGGATAACTGCTGTTAACTTTTGGGTACATTTCCTTCTAGCCTACTTATCATCTATCTATAAGTGCCCTTTTTTTTTTGAAAAACATGACATAAAACTGGAATTCTGAAAGTTTTCATTCCTTTTTCCTCTTTTATTACGAACACTTTATCATTAAATACTATGAAATGATTATCAATGACTACGTGATATGACTGTGTCATGGTTAAGACAAAAACTATTCTTTGCTTTGGATTTAGACTGTTTCCAGTTTTTCTTTATTATAATTAGTAGGAAAATTTTTGTACGAAAACCTGTGTTATTTATCTGTTTTTTTCCTTTTGGGATATTCATCTTTTTTCCTATTGATTTTTCAAAACCCCTTTATGTATTAAGAGCATCCACCTTCTGACATATCTATGAAAAATGTATTTCCTGGTGTGTCTTTTAATTTTGCTTAGTATCAGATTTTTGAAGCCAGAAAGGATCTCTGAGGAATTTAAAGCTAACTCTTTCCTCTTAAAAGCAAGAAAACTAAAGCCAAAATATTTAAGTGACTTCCAAATGGCTCCTAGACTTGGTCACAGAGCATTCCTAGAACCCAGGACCCTGGGCTCTCGGTGTCCGAAACTCACAGTGTTTTCTCCAGCGTCACATCAGTACTGATTGTACATGGCTGTTCTTTGCTTTCCAATGGCTTAATTTGTGTTGGTTTTGCCTTCCTACCTGGAGGGCAGGGATGGTCTCTTACGCCCGTTCTCTATCTACCTTATCTGGTGCCCCATACCCTTCCCCTGCTTCCTGCACAAGGCTTAGCACATGGCTAGGAATGGAATGGTTGCTTAATAAATACTTGTTAGTTAATACACTGTTTATTTTTTATTGAGGTATAGCTGATTTACAATCTTATATTAGTTCCAGGTGTACAACATAGTGATTCAATATTTTTATAGATTATGCTCCATTTAAAGTTATTATAAAATATTGGCTATATTCTCTGTGCTGTACAATGTATCCCTGTAGCTTATTTGTATGTACCTCTTAATCTCATATCATGCCCCTCCCCCATCCCTCTTTCCACTGGTAACCACTCGTTTGTTCTCGGTATCTGTGAGTCTGTTTCTTTTTTGTTATATTCATTCATTTGTTTTATTTTTTTAGATGACACATATATGTGATAACATACAGTATTTGTCTTTCCCTGTCTGACATACTTCACTAAGCAATACCCTATAGGTCCGTCCACATTGTTGCAAATGGCAAAATTTCATTCTTTTTTATGGCTGAGTAATATTCCACTGTGTGTGTGTGTGTGTGTGTGTGTGTGTGTGTGTGTGTGTGTGTGTATCACATCTTCTTTATCATTCATCTGTTGATGGACACTTAGGTTGCTTCCACATCTCTGCTATTGTAAATAATGCTGCTATGAACATTGGGGTGCATGTATCTTTTCGAATGAGTGTTTACTTTTCTTTAAATATATACCCAGGAGTGGGATTGCTGGATTATATGGTAGTTCTGTTTGTAGTTTTTTGAGGCCCCTCCATACTGTTTTCCATAGTAGCTGCACAAATTCTTTTTTTTTTTTTTTTTTTTGGTATGTGGTCTCTCTCCGTTGTGTCCTCTCCCGTTGCGGAGCACAGGCTCCGGACGCGCAGGCTCAGCGCCCATGGCTCACGGGCCCAGCCGCTCCACGGCATGTGGTATCTTTCCGGACTGGGGCACGAACCCGTGTCCCCTGCATCGGCAGGCGGACTCTCAACCACTGCACCACCAGGGAAGCCCTATTGGTAGGCTTTTTGATGATAGCCATTCTGACGGGTGTGAGGTGATCTATCATTGTGGCTTTGATCTGCATTTCTGTTGATTAGTGATGTCGAGCAGAATACACTGGTTTTTAAAGAGGCACCAATAATGATAACACAAAGCATCTCACTGGATGCTTTCAACAAATCCGTGAAGAAGGCAAAGCTGACACGGCCATCCCCGTGTGATGGATGAGGAAAGTGAGGATCAGAGAATTTAAGGGACTTATTCATGATCTCACAGCTAGACCACGGCAGAACCAGGACTGCAGTAAATTTCTCCTGACTTCAAACACGTAGTTCTCTCTGCTATACTGAGCTCTCCCTCACGCAGGCTCCCTTGCTCCTGCCCAAAACTCCCAACTGGGGCAAAGGGTGGGCCATTGTTTCTGATGCTCGGATGGGTTGAAGAGGAAGCTGGAGGCCTATGGTCACCCCTTGTCATACCGGGAGAATGGAGCTAGGTCTTGACAGGGTTTCTGAATTGAAGAACGAGAAGCCTGTGAGGAGGTACCAGTATGGTTGGCGTAAAGGCATCAAGTTAAACTCGGCCTCGGTTTTGTTGTGCTTATTTCATTTTTCTTACATGGAGGTAAAATACATATAAACATGAGATGAACCTTTTAAAGTGAACGGTTCTGTAGCATTCGGTGATTCACGATATTGTGTGGCTACCACATTTATCTACTCCCAAACGTTTTCATCGCCCCAGAGCAAACCTGTCCCCAGTGAGCAGCTACTTCCCACTCTCCCTCCCTCAGCCCCTGCCCATCACTCAGCTACTTTCTGTCTCTCTGGATTTCCCTCTTCTGGACATTTCATAGAAATGGAGCCACTCCGCATGTGACCTTTGTGCCTGGCTTCTTTCACTTAGCATGTGTTCAAGGATTGCCCACGTGTAGCAGGTGTCAGTCCTTTGTTTCATTTTTTATGCCAGAATGATATTCCATGGTATAAATATGCCAGCGTGTGTTTATCCATTTGTCTGTTGATGGACATTTGGGTTGTTTCCACACCGCCTGGGTTTTGAGGGCCAGGGCCCCTGAGAGCCAGAGTCCCTCAGATTATCCTAAAACCAACCCTATATCGACTCTACCCCAAGGTGTGTTTGAAACTGCTTTTCTCCATGGGAGGCTCAGGGACCTCGTTTGGCTTTTAAAGTGAGTCCAGATGGAGATTCCGAGTTGCAGAGCTGTGGATCCAGGGAAGGAGCTCGCTTTTGGGGATTCCGAGGCCCTGGTGCAGTGGCTGCAGTGACAGGGCGGAGACGCCCCTCTGTGCCCCGCGGGCAGGACAGGGGCTGCCTGCAATCATCTCTCTCCTTCACTTCGTTAACAGCTTCAATTAGCCCAGGAGCCAGCGATGCTTCATCAACTGCCTGGATCGGCAGCAAAATTAAGCCGTCACGTTTATGAACTGCCCGGCGAGCTCTGGGAGGAACTCTGCGTATTTTATATTTAATAACTTGCCGCTCGTTTTTATTTATAATGTTAATAATGATTTGGGGGGGTTGCTCTGGGAGAGAGCAGGAGGGGGAGAGAGAGAGAGAGAGAGAGAGAGAGAGAGAGAGACATGGTGACTTCGACACAGAGAGATGGCAGGGCTTGTGACAAAGTGGAGACCGCTCTTACCTCTGTCATCACCCGCCCCTGACCCGCCCTACCCCACAGTGGTGAGGGGCAGCCCTCCGGTGACAGGCAGCAGGGGCTTTTCCGGCCTCACAGAAAATGCTCTCTGTCTGGAGCCTAATGTCCAGGAGCCGGCGAGGCATCCTGTGTGTGCGGGCAGCCTCTCTGGGCTCACTCTTACTGTGTCCATCCTCTGACGTGGCGAGTGGGGTCCAGGGGCCCCGTGGGCTTTAGGCGGGCCAGTCCACAGAGTGGGGCTTCCCCTCTCCACCCTCAGGTCTGCCTCACTAGCTTCCCCTATGGCCTGTCCATGGGTGGATCAGACTGGGTGAAAGAAGTGAGGAAGTGGGTTCCCCCTGGCTTCAGGAAATATTTCATAGTGTACCTGCATCGTTGGAGAGCCCCTTAGCATCTTTCAAAATGAGTGTTTCAGCGACTCCTAATTTTTGGTTAACTTTTTCTTTTATATTGGAGTAGAGACGATTAACAATGTTTGGTAGCTTCAGGTGCACAGCAGAGCGACTCAGCCGTACATATATATGTATCTGTTCTCCCCCAGACTCCCCTCCCATCCAGGTTGCCACACACATTGAGCAGAGTTCCCTGTGCTCTACAGTAGGTCCTTGTTGGTCCATTTTAAATATGACCGTGTGTACATGTCAGTCCCAAACTCCCTAACTATCTCTTCCCCGCCTGCTTCCCCCCCTGGTAACCATGTTTCTTCTCTAAGTCTGTGAAGTGACTCTTCGTTTGGATGTAAGGAAACTAAGGTCCAGAGGGGCCGAGTGACTTTCCCAGGTCACCAGCTGGCTGGCGATGGCACACAGGGGCGTGGGAAGGGCATCCGATTTCCTGTTTTGGGTTGGGTAGTGGGGAGGCTGGGCATCTCAGGTCACCCTGCCTGGGTTCAGGGCTCAGCTCCGCCCCTGAGTACCCGTGGGTACTTGGGCAAGTTCTCTGGCTCCTGGGTCTCAGTATGTGTCTCCGTAACCCAGGAATAATCAGAATCTGCATCTCACGGGATTGCTGGGAGATTTTCTCAAGATCACATTCGTGAAAGTACTTTGTAGACTATAAATCACTGCACATATATTTATCCATCACCTGCTGCTGGGAAGGCCCTCTGGCCTGTGGCGTAGCTGGGTGGACTTCAGGGCAGGGCTTTGCAACTCTTTTCGGGGAAAGAGCTAACTGGTAACTGTCTTAGCCTTGGCGTGTCTTCTGGTTTCTGCTGAAACTGCAACTGGGCCTCCTTATCCACTGGGTTCCGCATCCTCAGAGATGGAAAATATTTGGAGAAAAGATTCCAGAAAGCTCCCAAAAGCAAAACTTGAATTTGTCACACACAGGCAGCTATTTATGTAGCATGTACATCGTACCAGGTATTATAAATAATCTAGAGATGATTTAAAGTATACGGGAGGATGTGTGTAGGTTCTATGCAAATTCTACACCATTTTATATAAAGGACTCGAGCATCTGTGGATTTTAGTATCTGAGGGGGTCCTGGAATCAGTCCCTCTTGGACACTGTACTCCCGTCTGCAGTTGTAGCTGAAAGCAGCCTTTGACAATACATAATTCCATGGGCGTGGCTGTGTTCTAATGGAATTTATTTACAGACGCAAGCTGTGGCCGGATTTGTCCTGCAGGCCATTTGTCCACTTCTGCCCCCAAGCAGCATGTTCCTGGGGCTGAAAGCACTGCTTCTGAGAACGCAGGGCTGTCTGGTGGGAGGGTCCCCTGAGACACATTCACTGCACCACAGCCTGGTTGCTTCACAAGGAGGTTTTTTTCCCTGCAAATGTTCCCTACCAAGAGTATAGTATTAGGAGCTCCATTACCCATGGCCTCCTGTGGGCCCCTCTAGAGGGGACTGACCAGGCTTGGTCTCTGAGCTCCAGGAGCCTGGCTCCACTTGTGTTTAGGAGAGGAAATTAATTGTATTCACCCCCCCACCCCCGCCCTCCCCGCTGCTTCCATTGTTGACAATTAAGGTAACGCCTCTGCCCCAAAGATCTTGTGGTTGAAAAGCTCACCCAACTTTCTCCCATAGCTGGCTCTTTCTGGAGGGTTTCCATTGCCACTGTCCTGGAGGATAAGGTGGGGCAAAGGGAGAGGGAGTAGAACGCAGAAAATGCTAGAGATGGGAGGAGGCTGAACGGGGCAGGACAGGGAATCATTCACTTTTACCGCTCCCTCGTCACTTACAGGCTTTGAGCTTGGTGTCACCGAGACACCAGATCTAATCTTTCCCACCACCTTACAGGGTGGATTATGCCATCTTGCAGGTGGAGTAGCAGAGACCCAGATGGGCTGGTTATTGCCAACGGGAGTGAGAGGTGGGTCCGGTTTCAGTCCGGTTCTGTCTGATTTCCAAGCTCATCATCTTCCCACTACACCTCACTGCCAGATAGATTTATTGGGTCCGCGGAGCTCAGCAGAAATGCCTTCACCTGCTCCGGGCACACCCTCTTCCTCCAGGGCAAACATGAGACGGCAGAGTGGAAGAGTTGGGGAAAGCATGGGCTGAAAACCAGGAATCTGCATCAGAGCTCTGCTCCTAAATCTCCACCTGACCTTGGGCAAGTCACAGCCGCTTGGCTGGCCTCGGTTTCCTCATCTGGGCACTGAGCTAGTCTTGACGGCACCTTCCAGCCCTGTGATTCTCAGAGCTTTTCTGCAAAGAGCCTGTGGTGGCCAATTCGTTCTGCTTCTCCCCCGTCTGGCTGCTCAATAGGAGGGAGGGAGGGAGCAAAAAAGCAAGGTCAATCAATTCCAGCCAGGACCAAAGCCTAAGAGATGGGGCGTGGCATGCTGAAAGATGATGGCTGGCAAAAATCATTAGAAGCATCTTTCAACAATCTATATGCCGTTATCGATCTGCTTATAGATCATCTTCCTCCATTCCTCCCACTCCTTTTTTTTCCCCCAAGATCTTCTGGATCAATACAGCAAGTGCATTGAGACTGTAGCAACACATTTAAAACCTTATAAAAGGTTATTTAGTTGCTAACAGTGCAGTGGTTTCTGCAAAGCCTGCCAAAAGGTTACAGCTTTTTGGGGATCATAAATTACAGACGACATGAAAAAAGTAAGTGCGGTTTTCTTTATTGTCTGAATGATGGATGGACTCCTGAACAGGGCAGAAAATACATCATATCACCTTTAATGGGCGTGCATTTCTGCAGTCATAACTCACAATTTTGAAATAGAAAATGGTGAAATATGGCGTTGTATATTCCACTTGTGACATATTTATGAGTCCTCGCCTTCTTATAAATACAGTGATTGCTATTTCAAAGCACCACGTCAGGTATGAGCTGAGCGCAAACAGCTGGCACGGCTGAAAAATTATAGCCATAGTGGACGTTTTCAAAAACTCTCTCTCGCAGCAGTAAATTTACAGTGTTTGCACTAACTGTTATTAAAACCAAATCCATATCTTGGCAACAGGAATCCATTGCTCAGTAACAGCTGGAGTGACAGTGTTCCCTGACAGCTGGGGTGAGCTCTGAACTTGGCCGCGGTGTACACCCAGGAGGAAAGACCCACACCAGGGAGCTCCACGGAGCTGGTGTCTGGAGCCCAGGCCGGGTGGGGAGCCCTCACTGGGCCTGCCTCTGTCTCCTGTCTGACCACTGCATCTAGGCTGCTTCCAGCTCTTCTCCTGGCCTGGCCACAATCCTCTACTGACAGTTTTCTGTCTAGATCTTTGAGCCACTTAGCCATACTCCTTCCCTGCTCCCTTCTTTCCACCCCAGTGAGTCATTCTAGTGTCTGGAGAGGGAAGTAACAGAGCCAAAACCGGGGACAGAGCCTGTGCACAGCCTGGAGAGGAAAGACAAAGGGCAGAGTCCATCCAGGCAGGCTTGTGTTGGGGAGATGGGGTTGGAGGGGCAATTAGACTGTGGATTAAAAAAAACCCAAAAACTCAGGATATAAAAGGTCAGATGGTCTATGCAATAATAATAATTTTCAATTCAACCAAAAAATTGTCGAGCCCTGATTATGAGCTAGGCATAATTTTAAGGGATGAAAATAGAAAAAAATGAATAAGACATCATTTTTACTCTCAAGGAGCTTACAGTCTACAGACTGCCCGAGACTCAGCTAATAATACTACACATGTTTCTAAATTCTTTTCTTCCCTAGTATTTTATTTGGCTGTTTTAACAACTAAAGAAAACACACAGTAACATGGGTGATACTTCAGATATGAGGTTAAATGAAAGGAGACAGACACAAAAGGACACATATTCTAGGATTCAACTTGTATGAAGTTTAAAAGCAGGCAAAACTGGACTGACAAGGGCTTAATTTCCTAAAGATACAAACAGCTCATACAATTCAATAACAACAAAAACAAATAACCCAATCAAAAAAATGGGTAGAAGACCTACATAGACATTCCTCCAAAGAAGACCTACAGATGGCCAACAGACACGTGAAAAAATGCTCAACATCGCTAATTATTAGAGAAATACAAATCAAAACCATAATGAGGTACCACTGCACATTGGTCAGAATGGCCATCATCAAAAAGTCTACAAACAATAAATCCTGGAGAGGGTGTGGAAAACGGAACCCTCCTACACTGTTAGGGGGCATTTAAATTGGTGCAGCCGCTATGGAAAACAGTATGGAAGTGCCTCAAAAAACTAAAAATAGAGCTACCATATGATTCTGCAATCCCACTCCTGGGCATATATCTGGAAAATACGAAAATTGTAATTCAAAAAGGTACATGCATACAATGTTCATAGCAGCACTATTTACAATAGCCAAGACATGGAAGCAACCTGAATGTCCATTGACAGATGAATGGGTAAAGAAGATGTGGTACATATTTACAATGGAATATTACTCAGCCATATAAAAGAATGAAATAATGCCATTTGCAGCAACATGGATGGACCTAGAGGTTATCATACCAAGTAAAGTAAGTCAGACAGAAAGACAAATGTCATATGATATCACTCATGTGTGGAATCTAAAAAATAATATGAATGAACTTATTTACAAAACAGAAACAGACTCACAGACATAGAAAACAAACTTATGGTTACCAAATAGGAAAGGAGGGGGAGGGATAAATTTGGAGTTTGGGATTAGCAGATACAATCTACTATATATAAAATAGATAAACAGGTCCTACTGTATAGCACAGAGAGCTCTTTTTAGTGTCTTGTAATAAACTATACAGGAAAAGAATATGAAAAGGAATACTACATACACACTCTCCCTGGGATCCTGCACATAAGGACCAGTGAGGGTCTGTGCTGTACCAAATAACTGAGTTGGGAGGCCCCTGCTTCTCCTGGGACCTCACAGCTGCACTCAGTCACTGCCTTGAACTTGGGGTCTCCGGAGAATGGGGCTTGAAAACCAACGGTCCAGTGATTCCTAGCTCTGGCTTTGCAATCTGTTCAGAACATTTCCAGGAATATCAAGGGGTGGGCGTAAAATTCACACGAAAAATTGGGACCAGTGGTCTATACTCATCTATTCATTCTTTCTTTCACCGTTTGCTAAGGTCCTTCTGTTTGCTGGAAGGACCGATTTGCTACGTGCAGGGGGCTTGGGATGAACGGTGACAATGATGTGGTAACTATGTTCAGGCATTTGCAGATTGGGGAGGGGACCTCTCTGTCTAAGCAGGCAGCACGGACAGATGAATTCTGCTGGGATGCAGGGGAAGAGAATTACACTGAGGGGGCGATGTTGGCACCGGATCTTGAAGGGCGAATACAAGTTCACCAGGAAGAGAACTTGAGGTGAAGGGAACAGAGGAGCAGAGTCCAGGGTGCCAGGAGCATGGTTTGCAGGGGAAGGATGGAGTGAAGAGGTAGGGTGGGGACATCCTTTGGAAGATGCTAAATGTCACTCCAAGGATTAGGCTTTATCCTGTCAGTGAAAGAAGTCCTAGCAAGCTTTGCACGGGCGCTTGAGGTAGTCAGATCTGTGTTCAAGACACTGCCTCTGCAATGCTTCAAATCATGGTGTGGAGGGAGGGCAGTCTGATGCTGGGTAAACAGCTGACTCCATCAGGGACTCCTGAGTGGGAGGCGCCATGGGTCACGCTGATCCCTGAGTGGACTGCAAGCTCTCAGACCATAGAATCTAGCATCAGATAATAACCAAATAACACCCACTATTCACTAAGGTTGAGAACTACTTAGAGTTTCAATCGAATGTTCTCGCCCATCTGTTTTTTTGTTTTTCGAAGACGGGGTGCTAGTTTTTGTGTGTGTGATTTTAATAGAAATATCTGTTCAATCATGAAAGAAATACATTCTTCTTGTAAAAAAAAAAAAGAAATCAACGTAGACAAGAATAAGTTCAAGACGGACCAGAGGCCGCTTTGGTCTTAGTATTCTGCCCAGATCTGATATTTGGCCTCAGTTTTGCCTTTGGAGGGACAGACAGTTGAGATCGAGTTCAACATCATTTCCGGCCTCGCTGAACCTGTGTGTGATCAACGGTTGTGTGACTGCATCGTATGTAATCATAATGACAGCAGTGATATGAACAAGGTGTGGCATTCAGATTTATTAATAGTTAAACATTGATTTTGAAATAAAGGCAAGCCCTCTAGATATAACTTGGAGTGGGAATCTCTTTTGTGCTTTATATGTCAGAATCTTATCAATCAGTGGAAGTAAAAATGTGCATTTATTATTGCAAGAGTGAAGTGCTGCACTAACTATGTGTGTTACTTTTATGCACAAAAATTACGAACTTTCAAATAGATAAATAAATAGGGGGAATAGCGGATACTTAATATGAATGACAGGAGAGAATATGCTAGCTGATAACTAACATGCCGCAAACTACAGAGCCCACGTGCCCTGGAACTCGCGCGCCACAACCAGAGAGAGAAAACCCACACACCACAGCTAGACAGAACTCCGGGCGCCACAATGAAGACCCCGCGCCGCAATGAAAGATCCCGCGTGCCTCAATGAAGACCCCGTGTGCCGCAACTGAGACCTGATGCAGCCAAAAAAATAAATAAAAGAAAAGAAAATAAATAAGTATTTAAAAATTGCAATAATAAAGCTTTAGCATAAAAGTGTGTGTTGGGGGGCTTCCCTGGTGGCGCAGTGGTTGAGAGTCCGCCTGCCGATGCAGGGGACACGGGTTTGTGCCCCGGTCCAGGAAGATCCCACATGCCGCGGAGTGGCTGGGCCCGTGAGCCATGGCCGCTGAGCCTGCGCGTCTGGAGCCTGTGCTCCGCAACGGGAGAGGCCACAACAGTGAGAGGTCCGCATACTGCAAAAAAAAAAAAAAAGTGTGTGTTGGTTTTGGCGTCCTCGTTGGCTGAATTTAAACATTTGACCACTTGGCATTCAGGTGGAATGCACTTCTGAATATAACACACCTCTAGATGTAAACTGAATTTTTTTTCTCTCCTTCACCCTTAGTCTCTTCCTTGGAGGTAACCCCTGAGTCTAGCATATTTTCTTTCAAACTTTTGAAATGTAGCTATAAAATATTTATATTTTTTCCTCACAACAATGGGATTGTACCAGGGTACTGTCCAACAATTTGCTATTTGCCACTCAATAATTTAATACAAACTTCTTTCCACAAGACTCCATATAGCTCTATTTTATGTTTTGTAATGACTGCTTATATTTCAGTATATGGGTGTGGCATTATTTATTTAACCAATTTCCAGTGAAAGAACGTTTAGGCTATTTCCAATTTTTATCCTTTGTAAGGAATGTGACAGTAAACACTTTTGTACAGTTTTTTGGGGGTAATTACTAATTATTTCCTTTATATATAAGTATGTATGCATATATATAATTTTTGGTAGTTCTCGCCATATTGTCTTCTAGAAATATTGTAACAATTAATATTTCCACCCACGATGTTTATATATAATAAGCCTGTTTCCCTTGCCAACACTGAGTGTCGTCTGCCTTTTGAATCTTTGCCAATGTGCTCTCTGAAAAATGGTCTCTTGATATTTTAATATGCATCTTTTATTATTAGTGAGGCTGAACATCTTTCTATATGTCATCACGTTGATTACTTTTAGTCACAGAGGAAATGATATCATCTTAAGTGAAGGAGAAAATATCAATATATGGGTGGATATTCTGGTTTTAGATGCTTATATGTGAATGGAACACATTATATTTCAGCCTCTCTTTACAGCGATCAAATCACTTTCACTTCCTAATATCCATTAATCCTCACAATAACCCTGGTACATGAATGTTTTCAGGTGTGAAAGGATAGGGCTTTGAGAGGTCAGCTGATTGGCTTCCGACCTCGTGAGTAAAAAAGTAGATCTGGGGTTTGAAGCTCTATTTCTATGTCCCAATCGGTCTTCATTCTACTCTATCCTACTATGTCGGCTCCTGAACAACTGAAATCCAGATTCATGGGCTAACAGTTCGTAAACAGTAGAAAGTGCTACATGTATGGAGCACAGCCCTGTAAATACATGATGGCAGTAAATCTTCATAACCTCTAGGAAGGAGGAGAAAATGACTACCTGTACAGATGGGGACATGACCACTGTCACACAGGCAGGATTTCACCCTGGAAAGCTCCCTCAAGTCCATGCTTGTGACACTATCCCACCCAGCTTCCCGTGCTAGCCGGCACCCTGCCTGAGGAAGCATCCTCGCACAGATGCTCCCGAGTCCCCACCCTGCAGGGCATCGCGTGAGACTGAAATTTATCCAAGGGAGACAAGACAAAATCAGGCTGAGAATTAAGGGGAGGAATGGTAGGCGCTGCATTTTCTCAGCAAGGACACTGCTGGTGTTTCGAGCAGGGTGACTCTTAGTGCGGAACTATTTCCTGGGTTGCCGGAGGATTAGCGTCTCTGGTTCTTACCTTCTAAGGACCACCAGCATACCGCAGGCACTATGACAACCCAAACCCCGTTGCCCGAATTTCCAAATAGTCCATGGGAGAGAGGGTACTGTTAGGAACCCCTGGACCAAGGGACGCTTGATTACGATACATGCTTACCTCAGCTGAGGGAACTGTGTTGTGTCTGGTATGGTGCAGGCCAGGCCTCTGCACAGGGCTAGGGCTCGGGGGTGTTCCGCATGGGTCATGTGGTATTTCTAGGCCTTCCTCTGAGGCTGATCCTCCGTAACTCCCGAAGCTCCTGTTGCAGCCTCCGTCCACAGACAGTCAATAGACGTCAATACTCACTCTTGACGGATGTCTGGTTGCCTGCCCTCCAGGGCTGGGCTCCAGCCCACGGCAACCCCTCTTCCAGGCCCAGATTCTTCTTCCCTCTGATGGCAGGGGCAGCAGCAGGCAGGGAAATGACCAGGCCATAGTCATCTTGCTACAGGGAGGGATTTCAGAGGGTTGGAACCTGAGCTCTCTGGGTTGGCTCCTTTGAAAGCCCGCCTGGCCCAGTCCTCCCGGCCATGGGTAAGGGCCCACAGGTTCAGCGGCACCCCTCGTGCCAAGCCTGTGGCCACTGCGTGAGCTCGTGCTACTTTCAGGAAGAGCTGGGACCTGCGGGGAACAATCAACAGAACTTCAGGAAACTTGAGAGGAGGAGAAGGCAGTGAATGCCTACGTGCGTGTTAGGCTCCTGGCCTGCAACTGCATCCAGCCAGCAGGCTGTGCCGCCCCTCCCTACCCCCCCGGTGGCTCCTTGGGAGTGCTTTTCAAAGTAGTGGTGGCAGCCCTGCAGCAGCAATGTTTAAACCATCGCTCACCTCCAGTTGGCTCAGCGAAGAGGGTTTGTTATGGGGCAATCAGAGCACGTGTGCAAAGAGAGGTGATTCTGAGAACAGGAAGTTCTTTAGAGCAGCCAGATTTCTAACACAAGGGAGATGCCCTTTCTGAGTCCTGCTTCCACATTTGTGTAAACAGCAATCTCCTTCGCCCTTATGTTGTTTAGGGCTAGACTATGAACAGGAAAGCTCACTGTTCAGAAGCAATTGGTTTTTAAATTGGTGCGTGCACCAGATGTTATAAATCTTGGGTGGCCTCCCTTGTCCTGTGGCTCCTGCCTCGGGAGGGTGGGTGATGCTGGGAGGTGAGGGCCCTCCTGATGGGCTCCTGGTGGTTTTGCTTCTGCTGCTGGGAGAAATCTGGGCAGAGAATCTTCTAGTCTGAGGCTCTTGCCAGTGGGCCCCTCGCCGGGAAGCCAGTGGCCGGGCTCTGAGGTACTCTGGGGAGATACAGGGGATTTGTGGGACCTTCCTGTTGTTTTTTTGGATCTGCTAGTTGTGTGTGGCTCACCGCCCATCCCCTGGGGACACGCTGTCCAGCTGATGAGCTCCGTGGCTTCGTGGGAGCCAACCCAGGGGCAAGTGGGTCCTTCCTTGACTGCAGAAATTATCACGATGAGCATGGTCTTTCATCTCTGGAGAGAAATAACCCAAGATGTTAGGGGTGCACCCTTTATGCTGATTCCACTTGCTCTCTGTTAACCTTGTAATGTCTTAATGCAGACCTGGGCGGCAACCAAGCTGGATAAGCCTTCTGAAGTGGTCCAACCTTGCAGACCTAGGAGACTGGCTGAGGGGTACTCTGTACAGATGTGGCGTGTTATGGGCACACCAGTGTCTCTATGAAACTCCACAGACATTCAGCCTGGAACCAGCCAGGGTCTTTTTTCTGCAGAGATGAAAAAAGTATATTCATTACTGGAGAACTTGGACTTTATTCTAAACTAGTTTCAACTTGGTATGCAGAACTTCTGAGCGCTTCATATAATCAGATCTATAGATTAGCAGTAGATGATTATAATGTAGATGGCTTGATACCTTATTGTTATAGAGAACAGGCAGTCATACAGTGCAGATGATTCATTTGAGCAGTGAAATAAAATAATAATTGTGTGTCATGCTTTTCCCATGTAGTCAGCTGAGTTAGCTATAGAATTATTCGTGGTGTTTTCTTCCCTGTCATCTTAAAATTAAAGAATTCTAGAAAACTAGGGAATTCGAGAATATATCCAGACTGTGAATAGCTTCTTGTTTAAAACTTTTTCTTTTGAATTCAGATTTGCCTGTCGATGCTGACGTAGAAAATGAAGAAACATCCAAGATCATATTCAGCAAGGGTCTTGGGCTAACACATCCTTTAGTTGAGTTTCTTGGAAGCCTGTTGGTTTCTGGTTCCAGGTCTTCTTGAGAAGTAGTCAGGACAAATTTCAAGTGCCCCCTTGGAGTGGGGTGTGGTTTATAGTATGGGGGGGTAGAAAGAAGTTGGAATTTGGACTCAATCAACCTGAGACCAATCACGGGAGACCACCACTTAGTTACTCTGCAGATAGCCTGAGTTTGGATTTCCTTGTCTCTACAGTGGGGATAACGTTACTATCTTATCTGTAATGACTGCCTGCAGAATCCACAGAGAAATGTGACAAAGCTTTGGAACCTGTAAAATGCTCTCCAAGCGTTGTCAGTATCATTTTCTGCTGTCAGAATTTTCAAAGTCTTCAAAGTCTCTTTCAACTGTGATGAATTCTGTGATGTTAAATTCTTCCTGGGACAGAGCTCTCTTTTCTTCCCGTGAGACACCCACAATCCCAAGAGGTGCTCCAGGTCCAGGTGCAGTTCAGGGAGTTGACTCTCTGTCTTATCTTCATTTAGTCCCATTTTACATTTTCTCTCCTTTTTTATTTATTTTTGTTTGAATTTGAACCAAACAGATCCTTAAAGCCACAATGGTACCAGGAAGGGCACTGGGGTGTCTTTGCCAAAGCTGCAACATCAGACATGAGGTCAGAGCACAGCAGCTGTCTGGGGAGGCCAGTGGAAGGAGGGCCCCCTTGGTTTGGTGGCTCCATGATGAGGTGTTTCTGCAGGAGTGACTTTTATAGGCAAGGCAGAAGTATTGAGCATTGAGTGTGGCTAATGCCCACTAGAGAGCTGACATAACATCAAGGTTAGTTCATGGCTCCACAAAAGTCTTCAATATCAATTGTTTCTTCTTTCTGTGAGGTGGAGGACTATTTGATCAGTCCTGGCAGGAGTGGGCGTTATGGTTGAAGCTTCGGTATATAAACGGAAACATCAGAATATAGTAGAAAGAGTACTGACCTTGGAGTATTACCACCTACGTTGACTTGGCCCACCACTAACTACCTGTGTGGCTTTGAGGAAATCACTTAACCTGTGTGGCCCTCAAGAGTCACATATGTAATGGAATATAACAATATTTGGGGATTGTTACGTGTATCACATTGTATAGTACTGACCTTTGTAAAACATGAATATTTAAAAATCCGTGTATAAAGTACGTTCAGAAAACTGCCTGTATCTAAAAGTACAGCTCGACAAACTACCCCAAAGTAAACACACCCATGTAAGCACCACCCCAATGAGGAACTATAATGTTTCCAGAATCCCAGAATCCCCTTTCTGCCCTCTCCCCGCCACCCTCCAGCAACCTCCCTTAAAATGACCACCATCTTATCTCCAAACACCATAGACTAGTGTTGCCTGTTTTTTTTTAAATTGAAGTATAGTTGATTTACAGCGTTGTGTTAATTTCTGCTGTAACAGCAAAAGTGATGCAGTTATACATATATATTCTTTTTCATATTCTTTTCCATTATGGTTCATCACAGGATATTGAATATAGTTCTCTGTGCTGTACAGTAGGACCTTGTTGTTTATCCATTCTATACATAATAGGTTGCATCTGCTAATCCCAAACTCCCAATCCATCCCTCCCCAGCCCCCTCTTCCCCCTTGGCAACCACAAGTCTGTTTTCTATGTCTGTGAGTCTGTTTCTGTTTTGTAGATAGGTTCATTTGTGTCATATTTTAAACTACACATATAAATGATATCATATGGTATTTGCCTTTCTCTTTATGACTTACTTCACTTTGTATGATAATCTCTAAGTCTATCCATATTGCTGCAAATGACATCATTTCATTTTTTTGCTGCATAGTATTCCATTGTGTGTGCGTGTGTGTGTGTGTGTGTGTGTGTATATATATATATGCGCCACATGTTCTTTTCCCATTCATCTGTCAGTGGACATTTAGGTTGTTTCCATGTCTTGGCTATTGTGAATAGTGCTGCTGTGAACATAGGGGTGCATGTATCTTTTTGAATTATAGTTTTGTCCGGATATATGCCTAGGAGTGGGACTGCTGGATCATATGGCATAGTGTTGCCTGTTTTTGAACTTCATGTAGATGAAATCATATAGTATGTACTCTGGCTTTTTTGCTTGTGAAATTCACCCATGTTTTTGCAGGTAACAGTAGTTCATTTATTTATTTGCATTACTATATAATTTCCATAGGGTGATTATACCCCAACGTATCCATTCTACTGTTGATGAAGATTTGGGTGGCTTCTAGTTTTTGGCACTCTTACATAATGTTATGTTGCCTGCATTTCTGTTTCGCATATGCCTAGGAGTGGAATTGCTGAGTCCTATGGTATGTCTAGGGCTCAGCTTGAATAGATATCGCCAAATAGGTTTTCAAAACGGGCATGTCAGTTTCCACTCTCACCCAGCAGCGTGTGAATTTCTATTTCTCTCCATCTTCTCCAATACTTGCTATTGGCGTTCTTTCTCATTTTGTTATTCTGATGAGGTAAAGCAATATCTCACTTTGTTTTTTCATTTGCATTTCCCCAGTAGCTACTGAGGTTAAGCACATTTTTGTACATTTATAAAGCATTTCAATAGCCTCTTTTGTGAAGTGCTTGTTCAAATCTTTTTCTGTTGCATTTAAAAAAACTGTACAAGTTCTTATTCTATTTTAATTGCACTCTGTTATTGGATATCTTTATTGCACATATTTTCGCCTTCTCTGTGGCTCGCCTTTTCACTCTCTTCCTCTTATGTTATTATGAACAGAAGCTTCTAATTTTTTTTTTTTTTTTAGTACGCGGGCCTCTCACTGTTGTGGCCTCTCCCGTTGCGGAGCGCAGGCTCCGGACGCGCAGGCTCAGTGGCCATGGCTCACGGGCCCAGCCGCTCCGCGGCTTGTGGGATCTTCCTGGACCGGGGCACGAACCTGTGTCCCCTGCATCGGCAGGCGGACTCCCAAATACTGCGCCACCAGGGAAGCCCCAGAAGCTTCTAATTTTAATGTAGCTTAGCGTATCAACATTTCCTGTATTGTTAGCACCTTTTCTGGTATTGTACTTGGGAAATCTTTGCTTGGGGTGTGAGGCTCAGTGTCCTTCAGTTACACCCACTGCTCCCTGTAGACCAGACAACTGTGCAGGTGACCTGGGGAAGCCTCCAGGTAGCTGCCCGCCTCTCAGGACAGCTTCAGACCAATCCCATGATGCTGGAGAGCAGCCCTGAGCTTGTGGGTGTACCTCCAGGACGCGGCTGATCTGCAAAACCTCCTGGAGGCTTTAGGTTCCTGACTAGAATCAGGGGTTTAGTCAAGGGTACACAGGGCTAATGGCTTCCAGGAACCATGTTGTTTGTTCACCCGGTTATGAAGAGCTAACGTTAGTCTTAGGCACTTTCCTAAGACTGTGTTTCCAGAACTTCTGTGGAAAGAAAATCTCTGACTCAGTTTATAGCCCTTAATCTAGGAATTAGACATGGGGCTCCTTGTTGGCCCAAACTTCCTTTCCTGGGAAACTTCTGTCCTCCCATGGCCTTGCTGGGTGAGCGGGGCCCATGTGACCCTGCTTCCCCCTCACAGACGATTGGGCCAGGAGTACCTGACGGGAGGGCTGGCCAGAGAGCTATCAATGGCTTACGTGTCCTCCTAAGTCAGTAAGGTTCCCTCCTTGGGGCATCTGAACCAGGCATCAGAAGGATTTTGCTGGCCGACGCTGGGCATGTGTGCTGAAAGTTCCCTGTAAAGTTGGGGGCAAAGGGAGCTATTTTGGGTCTACGTATTTGCTGAATGTATAAGGAACTGAGACTCAGAGAAGCTGGTCGGGAGGGAGACGGGGAGGGAGTGGGAGCCCAGAGAAGAGCAGAGAAATCACGTGTGAGTGAAGAGAGAGAGAGAGCAAATCCCTGTTTTCTGCTCTGCTTTAGGCATGATTCAATGCTTCCTGGTTTCCCTTTGGACCTCTGTGTATCCTTGCAATAACTCTAACCTTTCATTCGAGCTCCTTGGAGTGGGTTTCTGATTCTTGCAATTAAAAGAGTTTGGACTAAGATAGACCAGATCAAAGGTAAGGAAAAAAGAAAGGAAAGGATTTATAGGTTGTATTTTGTTCAATAAGCCTTATGGAATTCTAGTAAAAATTGATTTCCCTACAATTTAGATCACCTACCTTATTGACCAGAATTATGTCTGTGAGGATAACAGCGCTGCTCTTTAGCCATTAAAATGTTAATTCTGGATGTGTGAGCAAAGAGGCAGCATGCAGGCGGCTTTCTGATCTTCATCCTGTAATTAAAGCAGGACCTTAACATGGAGCTGGGTGGGTGCATGGGTGGGTGGGTGCAGAGGCACCTATGACCCATGGGCTGCAAATTCTTCACCTCTTGTCGGGAGCCATGAACTTCAGGGAGCTTCAGAGGTTGTTAGGGTTAAAAAGTGGTTACAGCTTCGATGGCCAAAGATAGGAGAATGGTTAAATAAATTCTCCAAATGGTGGTCTCCAAATGAAGCTGTGTTTATGGAATCATTAAAGATGATGTCATTAAAGAGGTTTTTAATGCTATGGGAAATTAATTGTATAATAATATGTAACATTAACTGGAAAACAGATGTAAAATGTTTTATACAAGTTGATCCCAAGGATGTTAAAATAAACATGAGAAAACCGGTAATAGTAGTCGTATGTATTACGTAACTTGTATATACATAAATATTTGCCTTTCTGTATTTTCTATGATTAGTTTAGAAAAATTTTATTGGAGTATAGTTGATTTACAATGTTGCAAATCAGCAAAGTGAATCAATTATACATACACATATATCCACTCTTTTTTAGATTATTTTCCCATATAGGCCATTACAGAGTATGGAGTAGAGTTCCCTGTGTTATACAGCAGGTCCTTGTTGATTATCTATTTTATGTATAGTAGTGTGTATATGTCAATCCCAATCTCCCAATTTATCCCTCCCCCATGTTCCCCCCTGGAAACCATAAGTTTGTTTTCTACATCTATGATTACTTTTATAATCAGAAAAATCGTTTAAAATTAAAATCAAATGAATAAGCAGTTTACGCAGATTCTCAAAGTGTGACGTGAGTCTGTTCTGGAGTTTTCCTCCAACGTTCATTCTTTTTTTTTTTTTTAATAAATTTATTTATTTTATTTATTTTTGGCTGAGTTGGGTCTTTGTTGCTGCGCATGGGCTTTCTCTAGTTGCAGCGAGTAGGGGCTACTCTTCGTTATGGTGCGTGGACTTCTCATTCCAGTGGCTTCTCTTGTTGCGGAGCACGGCTTCTAGGCACGCGGGCTTCAGTAGTTGTGGCACATGGGCTCAGTAGTTGTGGCTCGTGGGCTCTGGCGTGCAGGCTCTGTAGTTGTGGGGCACGGGCTTAGTTGCTCTGCAGCATGTGGGATCTTCCCACACCAGGGCTGGAACCTGTGTCCCCTGCATTGGCAGGCAGATTCTTAACCACTGTGTCAGCGGGGAAGCCCTCATTCTTTCTTAAAAACATTATTTTATTGAAGTAGAGTTGAGTTACAATGTTGTGTTAATTTCTACTGTACAGCAAAGTGATTCAGTTATACATACATATATATATTCTTTTTCATATTCTTTTCCATTATGGTTTATCACAAGATTGAGTATAGTTCTCTGTGCTCTACAGTAGGACCTTGTTGTTTATCCATTCTATGCATAATACTTTGCATCTACTAATCCCAAACTCCCAACCCATCCCTCCCCCACCACCCTCCCCCTTGGCAACCACAAGTCTGTTCTCTGTGTTTGTGAGTCCAAACATTCATTCTTGGTTCTAAATCCCCAAACCCTTGCTCTCCAAAAATAAGGGGGTTTGGATCATTTGCAATGAAACACTTCCTTTTTTTTTTTTTTTTGGCCACACCATACAGCAGGTGGGATCTTTAGTTCCCCGACCGGGGATCAAACCCGTGCCCCCTGCAGTGGAAGTGCAGTCTTTACCACTGTGCTGCCAGAGAAGTCCCTGAAACGCTTCTTAGATGACCCTTCCCTAGCTAGCCCACGGCTGGACACAGCCTTCAGGATGTATGAAGATGACAGTGGCTCCATTTCTCCAGCGTGTGAGAGAGCATGAGACTCCAAGCTCAGCAATTACAGAGCCAAGTTGGGATCTGGTTTACGAAGAACATGGGAGAAGTGAGTGGCAACAAGCTTTATAGTGCTTTGAGATGTTAGAGAGGAAGCTTGTGCCTAGCAACCTTGGCCAGAGAGGGCGTTTCTGAGGTTTTTTGTCCTCGAAGAGCCTGGCTGGGCTTACGTGGGACTTGGGGCAGGGAAGGGATAACACGGACAGAGGTAGCAAGAGCTGGTGGGGACTTCAGAAGGCGTGTAGGTGGACACCACAGCCTTAGAGATAAGGACAACTACCACCTTGACTCGGCTTCCTATGTGCTAGGTGTGCACACAGGTGAGAGGTGCAGCCTGGCTGGAATTTTACTTAACTTTCACAACAGCCCAGTAAGGCAGGTTTAATGATCTTCATTTTTTGCCAAAGAGAAAAGTAACCCCAAACAAAGCAAGAAATGGGCTTAGAGCTGTAAAGTGATATTCACAGGTAAGTGATTGCAGGTCCAGGGCTGGACACCACCCTTCCTTTTACTTTTTAACCCTGATGATAATAATCAGATAATAATCACGTATTGCTCTTTACTATGTGTCAGGCCCTGTGCTGAATGCTTTTCTTGCTTTATCTCCTTTAATGCTCACAGCAGCTCAATGGAACAGATCCCATTACTATTTCCATTTTACACTGAAAAACCAAGCCTTGGAAGAACTGGCTGATGGTCACAGGGAGTAAGCGGCAGAACCAGTCTTGGAACCCAGGTCCATCTGAAGCCAGATCAGTATTCTGACTGGGACCTCCAGGACCCCCTTCCCCGCCCCGGGCAGGTGGTCTGAGGCCAGAACGGAGTGTCCAGTGGCAGGGCCCTGGGTCCCAGTGCACCACCAAAGTGCCAAGTACAGGGGAGCAACCACAGCGTGACCCTGGAGTCCACGCACTGTTGTCTCCATCCTTCCAATCAACGCATCAATCACTGAGTGTGTGCGTGTGTGCATGTGTGCGAGCGTGCGTGTGTACATGTGTGCATGTGAGTGTGTGCATGCATGTGTGAGTGTGTGCATGTGTTCATTTGTGCGCATGTGCATACGTGTGTGTGTGAGAGAGCGTGCATGCGTGCGTGCGAATGTGCGTGGGTGTGTCCATCCATCAGTGGGCTTAGTTTGGAGCGGGGAACTTGGAAGCTCGGTGATCTCCAGGATCTCGTTCAGCTCAGCGCTTCTGAAAGTTTACTGAGCTCTAAATGCCATGGATGAGGGATGGGGGAAACCCAAGTTTCTGCCTTAACCTTGTGCAGTTTAGGGGCAGAGTTAGGGGTCGTGTTGTGTGATCGACACACATAAAACAATGAGACAGCACTGAAGGGTAGAAAGTGTGGGACAGAGTTTAGATTCTGAGCTCAGTGGGGGTGGAGCAGCTGGGAAAGGATTCTGTACATGTGTGAGTATGTATGACTGTATGTGAGTAAGTGTGCATGTGAGTGTGTGTATGTGAGTGAGCTGTGAGCGTGTGAGTGTGAATGGGAGTGTGTACTTGTGCATGTGCGAGTGTGTGTGAGCAGGGGTGTGTGTATGTGTGAGTGGGCATGGATGTGTGAGGGTGTGTGCCGCTACACGCACCTAAGTGACTAAGTGTAGAGGGACCTGGGCTGGAGGAGAAGACCGTGAGATCACCCCTGGTCTCCTGGGAAAGGAGGGAAGGAGGAGGGAAGAGGAACGGCTGGGGGGGAAGGTAGGGAGGGTGGGGGGCAGGGTCTCAGGGAAGCCAAAGCTCAGAGCAGCACAGGGACCGGGAGATGGTCCCCCCTGGCTGAGATCAAAGCTGACGGAGGTCACTCTGGAGAAAACGCTGAAGGAAAGGACCCAAGTGTTTGCAGGTCTGGAGGGCATCTGTGTCACGGTCCCTTCTGACCTCATGTCCAGGATGACCTGTACCCAGTTGACTGTCAGGGAACTGGATTTGTGGGCTTGAGGGCGAAGTGCCTGTCAAACAAGTCTGAGCCTGGAGGGGGAGGGGGCTCCACCCCTGACCTGGAGGCCACCTGGGCGAAGGGGAGAGGCCACTGATAGATGGGGCAAAGGGGAGGCCCGTTCGCCCTGGGTGGAGGGACCACGTTTTCTGAGCCCCAAATGAGGGCCCTTCCTTTGATGAAAGACTTTTTTTTCTGATTTAGTCCAGACGTACAAATAAATTACATTGAGCTGTACATCTCATTAGTTGTAGAGTCAGAGATAACTGGTATAATTTCTGTTCATATGGTCATGGAACCAAGGAAATCTTTCCTGGGTCCTTCGAGGTAGATCCTTTCTGCAGTCTGGGGGTCTCTGAGGACGATCAGGGGAGGTGTCACTAGCAAGTGGCCATCAAAAGGCCCTATTCACGACCTAGTCCCAGGGAATCTCTTGCAACAAAGGAATAGAATTCCAAACCACTAGAGAGTAGACTGACCTCCCAGCCAAGGGTTCCTTGACTTTAGGGGGCTGGTCGCGGATCTGTTCTGGGTTGGATCAGATGAGCATAGAAGACTTTGGGCCAGGAAATTTGGTCTCACACTTTTTTCTTTTTGTAACTGAAGTATAGTTGATTTACAATGTTGTGTTAATTTCTGCTGTACAGCAAAGTGACTCAGTTATACATATACCTATATTCTTTTTTATAGTGTTTCCCATTATGGTTTATCCTAGTACACTGAATATAGTTCCCTGTGCTGTACGTTAGGACCTTGTTGTCCATCCATTCTACATGTAATAGTTTGCATCTACTAACCCCAAACTCCCAATACATCCCTCCCCCTCCCCCTTGGCGACCACCAGTCTGTTCACTGTGTGTGTGTCTTATACTTTCTCTATTCCCCATTCCACCCACCCACGGGGGCTGTGTCCATAACATCTGCAGTCGTTCGCAAAATACAGGTTCCCAGGCCTTTTGTCGGCACTGTTTTCTGTCCTGCACGCATGCAAAGACCTTTGAGTCGGCAGCTCTGTTTTATCAGGTTGCTACTTCCTGCCCTTGCTTTATTACATCTGTTCTTTGGGGCATGGTGTTATAAACTGGGTATGTGATGATGTGTAATCACTAACTGAAAGGCCAATACATTTTCACAGTCCCGGCAGCAAGACAAATAAAAGGCAAAATGAAAGGCTTGTGCTCTTTTGACAAAGGGAAAAGCACAAAACACACATATTAAAGAAAAAAAAAAAACCAGACTGTGAATTGAAAATGTTGTCATCTTGGGGGCTGGTTTTCTTGGAGTTCGTCTGATTGTGTTTGCCTCCTGGGAGTGGGGTGCCTGGTGGCTGGGAGGTGGGGAGCGAGGATGGAAGATGCTTTATTCCTCTTGGGAACCACATTATTATTAGTCTTTGTAAACCTCAGGCTATTGCCCTGGGCGCTTATGAGGTATGATTCTGGGCGGCCTTTGATTGAGAACAACCGGTCTGTGGTCAGAGGATATGGGGCAGAGAGAGACAGTTGGAGAGAGAAAGGTACAGAAGGAGAGAGAGAACCATACGTGTTTGTGTTTAGATGGGTGTACATTGTAGAGTGATTTTCCCCCAGTAGAAATTCAGTAAATACCCAGGTTGATATTAATGTATGTAGGACAGTGCGATGCATACAATCAGGGCTTAGGAAGTGATGATTCTGTGTCTGTCCTGATTCTGTGCTTTCACACAGTAGGGATTGGATGGGATAAAAGTGTTTGTACAGACGTTTGAGAGCTTTTAGGAAAGATGTCCTCCCTCCTGCTCGTATTCAGTAAATCCGAATATTCATTCATATTCTTCTCCATGACCCTGCAGAAATACAGTCTGCAGACCAGGGAGTTTTATTTTGCTTTGCTTTTTTTTCTTCTCCAAGGTCTGGAGGAAAATGCAATAGAAATGGGGCTTGGGGGATAGTTTTTTGAAACTGATTAAAGCAAAAGATAATAGGAATAATGTATATTGTCAGTCTATAAAAGGTTTCGCCAGAAAAAATAAAAGAGGAAAAAATCTTTAGGCTTGCTAGCTAATTATGTTCATGAAGGTGAATAGAGATAAGGGTCTCTCCTTTGTAAAGGGGATTCAACTGTGTGAACATTCTAGAAATGGAGACTTTTAGTAGTTCTTCCAACACACTGATATCATCATCATCATCATCATAATACCAGTTGTAATAACCAGGTTACATGACATTGATAGATTGCCTGTACACAGGGCTGAACAAAAGTAAGGACCTGGTGCACATAAGCAGGGCCCAGTGAGTTGGAGGGGCCTGGGCCCATGTTACTTATCAATACAAATCTCCCCTCTCTGGGGCCCCCCAACTTTTTTTCTGGAGCCAAGCCAGCTCTCAGCAGATTCATTTTCAAAACTCTTTCATAACTTATCTCATTTGATTTTCTGAAGAATTTTGAGGGAGACAGGAAAGGCACTTCTGTCATTCCAGAATTATAGATGGGGAAACCGAGACTCAAACAGGGTGGCTGACCGGTCCACAGTCGCCAGTGGCAGAGCCAGGACCCGGCGAGGCCTTCCAAAGTCCACTGCCTCATGTCCAGGCCATCTTTGAGGGGCTGTGAAGGAGGTGAGACTACCTAACCAACGACACCAGCAATACCTTAGGTCACCTGCAAGCACTAAATAGTGCCGCCCCGTTTCAGTTCTGGAGCCTTTGTGCTTTGACCGCTTTGGCACCTAAGGAGCCCCGGATGTGACAGCATGGTAGCTCCTGATGGGCTGGTGAGCAAGCCTGGCTCCTGTTAGGATGACCTGTCCTAGTACAAAACAGAGCAAACCTTCCCTGTCTGCGGTCGCTGAATCCTTGTACAGGGTAGACACAGAACACTTCTCTTTGGGATGTTCTTTCATAATTGGGGATCATTTTCTAAGATGAAGATGCTGGTTTCTTTCATTATTGAACATAGACCTTCATTTCATTTCATTCAAACAGCACCATTTATGTATTAATAGACTAATTTTTATTGTCTGTCTCTGCCACTCATTCCCCAATCTGAATGTAAGATCTGTGAAGGCTGGGTTTCTGGGTCTGTTTTCCGCACTTAAGATCTCAAGTGCTCAGAACAGTGCCTGACATTTGTAAATGCTCAATGATTGTTTTTTGTTTGAATGACCGAACGGTAAAATAAAGAGAAAACAGCAGAGGCTGACAATCTTAAATGATATGCTCATGTCCAATTAAGGTAGAAGGATATCACTGTTGGATGTGTAATCTGTAGTTCAAATAGAGAAAAGAAATAAAAGGACGGAACTGACACATGGTCCAGGGGACCACAGGCACCCAGAACCCCCTTTAGAAGGTGCATTACTCAGATCCTGCCTTTTTTTCATATCAACTTTTTACCAGTGATTGAGTTGTAAATAGGCAAGAATTACATGTTCCATTTAATTTTTTTCAAGGTTGAAATTTGGAATGAATTATTGGATTGACTGGTCCATAAAAATAATAAATCAATAGTTGAGTGAAAGTCATTGTTAAAAGGCAAAAGGCCAAATGATGACATAATAAAGATGATGGATGAAATCAGGAGTCAGCAAACTCTGGCCCTTGGGCCAAATCCTGCCCAGCACCTGTTTTCGTAAATAAAGTTTTATTGGCACACAGCCAGGTCCATCCATTAACCGTTGTCTACGGGTGATTTCATGCTGCAACGATAGAGTTAGTAGTTTGTGACAGAGCCCATATGGTCTGCAAAGCCAAAAATATTTACAATCTGGTCTTTTATAGAAAATGTTTGATGACCTCTGGATTAAATAATGGTCCATCATGTTAAAGTCCAAAGAATCGAGCTGACAGTGGAGGTGAAGCCTAGAACAATGATATCTTTCTGGTGAGCCCAGCACCAGACCTAGCTCCACAAGGCATCATTGTCCATCATAGTAAGTTAATGTTGTTAATTTGAATTTTATTGGTTTGGTAGTTTTAATTGTATTTATTCCATAAATTTGTTTTTATTTTATATGTGCATAGGAGCTAGAAGCATAGGATTTATACCTCAGTCAGTGTTTGTATATATTAAATTTATGGTAAAGTAACTGAAGTCAACCCCATGGGGATTGGTGCGATTTTTTTTTTTTTTTTTTCCCTTTAAATGTGTTCTTATCCTTTACTACTTAAGTTTGAAAATTACTGGTTTAAAGGCATCCGGTAGGAGCTTGTATCTAGGTTTTGCTAAGTTATACCATGCTCACTGTTAATTGTCCTCCTATAAACTTGTTTGGGCAGCGGAATGACATTTCTAAAATCTCTCTACTTTCTAGTTTAATTCATTAAGTGTTTACCTTGTAACTTGGAGAATTCAAGAGAGAAGAAACTTATTGGGAGGTAATTACTTGAGTTCTGTTTTTTTGTTTGTTTGTTTTTTTTTTGCGGTACGTGGGCCTCTCACTGTTGTGGCCTCTCCCGTTGCGGAGCGCAGGCTCCGGACGCGCAGGCTCAGCGGCCATGGCTCACGGGCCCAGCCGCTCCACGGCATGTGGGATCTTCCCGGACCGGGGCACGAACCCTTGTCCCTTGCATTGGCAGGCGGACTCTCAACCACTGCGCCACCAGGGAAGCCCGAGTCCTGCTTTTTTGTCCTTTGATAATTTTAAGATGATTGTATTTTGATCACTGCCCCCATTACTCCTAATCTTTGAAACCGTGGGGCACGTTATCATGGTTATTGATTTAAAAGTATGTCTTTTGCTCTCAGCCAGACTCCTGGAGCCCAGCAGACTTGTTTTTAGGGGGCTTGGGGGCTAGAGAGCTTTCCTGTTATTTGTTCTCTGGAGTATGTCTGACCGTAAATTCCCACAGCTTGACTTTGAGAAGCCTTCACCATCTGACTCTTATAGAGTCTCTGTGTGTCATAGGATCATAATATTGTAAAGTCAGAGGAAAGACTGAAGTTCAAAGTCAAGGCTTTTGCCCAAGATCACAAAGCAGTAAGAGGCAGAACCGGGATTGGACCAGCTGCATTTAGAAAACAAAAGACATATCCCCAGAACCAAACAACCAAACCAGAAGAAACTCTTGAACGACATGGCTGAAGTGATCTTAGCTCTGAAGTTAGAAGTGTAAAAACAGATGGCAATACAGAGCTAAAGATGTTTATGACATTAACTCTGAAACGTCATCTATTTTTCTTTCCAGCAACACTCTTTGATTTTGTCCTGAGTTGATTTTTATAGCTTATTTTATAGAACTTGTTCTATCCAGTCTTTGTTCTTGAAGTCTGATAGCAGCCTTTGATGGTGAGCAGTATAATTCTGACCTCCAGTTGGTAGGATGCAAATACGCCTGTAAGGATACATCATGCCTTATGCCTTCTTGGGCGCCAATCTGGAAACAAGCTCAGCCTCCAGGCTGCCTAAGCTCAGCCTGGTCCTCGAATCGGCACTGGAGTGACCTTTGGAAACACAAATCTGATCCTGTCCCAGCCTCCCCTGCTTAATCCTTGCAATGGCTTTCCATGGCTTCCTGTGGATGGAGAAAAGCTCCTTGATTTGCTGGTTCAGCCCTCCCATCCCTCTGGCCTCCTTCGACAGCTGCTTCTCTCACCTCCTCTTCCACTCCGGCTACACCTGCCTCCAGACCCTGGTCCCCACTGTGCAGTTATCCTTCTGCCTGGTTGGCACCATCCCATCCTTGGGCTCTCAGTTGCGGTCACCTCCTCAGGGAAGCCTCCTCTGCCCTTCCTGACCCAGGCAGCTCCCTTTTAAAGTGGGACAGCGCCATGCATATCCTTCAAAGCACTCTTTCACTGCTTGTAATTCATTTACTTTCATTCATTTGTGTCAAGTTAGGTCCACGAGGCAGAAACAGAATCCTATTCTCAACTGTATCCCCAACCCAGTGCCTGGTACCTATAGATACTCAATAATACTTGCTGAGCCCTGAATGAATGAATGAAATTCTGGCCCAGGGTTGGGGGTAGCATCTTAGCAGCCCAGATGCCAGCAGGACGTGGTGGGAAGAGAATCCAGTTGGGAGTCACTAAGACCTATATTCAAATCTCTGGGTAAGTTGGCCTCTCTGAGCCTCAGTTAATCCATCTGATAAAGGGAGTAAGTCATAACACCCAGCGCACAGGTAATTGTGCAGATTAAGCAGGTAAACGTGAAAAACACCAGTTCTTTTCTCCCTTCACTCAGACTCGGACAGACACAGCCAGTGAGGCTGTTTCCTAGTTCAGAGAGGAGCTCAGTTGACCTCAGACGTCCGCTGGTGCTGGGCTCACCCAGGGTTTTGGAAGCTGCTGGTGACCCACGCTGGCGGGGCCCAAGGGCAGCGCCAGGCTACAGCATGGAATCAGGGGGCAGCTTTGCACGCCGGGGCTCAGGGAGCAGATGAGCTGGGCCAGGTGGGGCAGGGGTTAAGCTGGAGCCACTTAAGAAGGGTCCTTGCAGGGGTGAACCCTTTCATCCTGATAAGTGTCACAGTAAAATCAATTCTCTGTGTACTTCTGGGAATTACAGCTAACATTTTGGTGTGATTCATCTGGTGTATAACACGAACACGGTCGTCTCCTTCATCATTCTGAAAGTTCATCTAAAATTGCTTTGAGTTTCTGGTTTTGGGGAGTGACATGTCCACTTGCTATCATCTTTCCTGTGAAATATGGATCGAGCGGTACATGGCTGCTGGCCTCGCTTCCTCCCCTTTACCTGCCTTAGGTGGCAGGGAAGTTTTATGGCTTTGATTTCTCTTCTCTCATTGCCCTCCCGACGCCGGGAACCTGTCTTTGGACCAGTACAGGGTTAAACCCCGAGGCTTTCCTCCCTGCCAGACCTTGGGAACCTCTCTCTTCTGGGAGGAAGGGAGCTGGTCTCAGAAGAGACCCGGGCTCTCTGTCTGCTCCTGCAGGCTTCCCTGGGGGCTCAGTCCCTCCCACCCAGCCGTAGAGCCCTGATCCTGGCCGTGCCCCAGTTATAGCAGTTAAAAACCGCCCTTGGGTCCAAATGGACGGGTGTGAGGGTTGTCCCCACCCCTTAACTGGCTGTGTGACTTTGGGCAATTCCATCAATTTCTCTGAGTTTTTTTTTTTTTTTTTGGCAGCAGCTCGCGGCATGCGGAACTTCCGGGACCAGAGATCCAACCCACGGCCCCTGCGGTGGAAGCACCGAGTCTTAACCACCGGACCGCCAGGGAAGTCCCTCCGCGTTTTTTCATCTATAAAGTGGAGATTATAATAAGGTGAGGATTGCATGAATTAATAACCTTAGCGTGTATCTAGCGCCAGGCTCCGGTAATAAATGCTACCCGTTACCGTTATAGCCACCCCTGGTTTCTGCTTCGAGCTAAGCTCGGTGACTGGGGTCTCAGTTTTCCTCAACTGGAAAATGGCTTCTTGAGGTGAGTCGCAGGCCCGCAGGAAGATGGGAAATGGAAAATGTGGGGTGAGTCATAAACTTGCCCTGGTGGGAGACCCAGCGTGGTCCTTAAGCTCTGGGCGGTGCTGTGTTGCCGTTTCTCCGTCTCTGTTTTGCCGATGGAAGCACTTGGTGTCTGGGCCCCTTAGCGGAGCTGTGTGGGGATCCTGGGACACAGAGAACAAGTGAGGTCAAAATCCTGCCAGCCTTTCCATCTGGCCATCGCATCTGTGGGGAGGCCTGTGGTTTACCCCCGACATCTTTTTATAATAATACCACCACCCACCATGTATCACATGCACAGACCTCTTAGAAATCAGCGTCGGGGGGCTTCCGGGGCTTCCCTGGTGGCGCAGTGGTTGAGAGTCCGCCTGCCGATGCCGGGGACGCGGGTTCGTGCCCCGGTCCGGGAAGATCCCACATGTCGCGGAGCGGCTGGGCCCGTGAGCCATGGCCGCTGAGCCTGTGCGTCCGGAGCCTGTGCTCTGCAACAGGAGGGGCCACAACAGTGAGAGGCCCACGTACTGCAAAAAAAAAAAAAAAAAAAAAAAAGAAAATCAGCGTCGGGACTTTTTTGTTCCCTGGGACACCTGTTCCATTTTCTTGAAATGGAGCAGCTATCTTTGTGTACATTCCTCCCGACTTTTAGGCCGACGCCTGGCCCATCCAGGGTGTGCTGTCATCGGGAACACTCTGTCAAGGCTTTCCCTCTTCCGAGCCCCTGTATTTTCACTAGAAATGTGCTGTCCCCGTCGCCTCCCCTCCAAATCTTCTCATCCGGCATCAACAACTCCCACTCCGCCCCCTCCTGTGAGCACAGAGGGAGCTCAGCTTCCCAGCAGAGGTGAGCAGGGCCGGCTTGAGACAAATGTGTCTTTCTCTGTCACCCTCTGCTCCAGGGTGAGGGAGAGAAAGTCTCTGAGTTCCTTCAATTACAGGGATGCCTGGGGAGAGTGTTAGTACAAGTCATGGAGCCCCCGGCTTGGACTGCAGGGTGGCTGGTGCCTCCCACCCTCACCTTCCCCTCAGGTACTTAAATAGGCATCGTTGACCTTCAAAAGGCATGTCACTAATGCAGGTGTCCCCTTAATGCCACTCACTCGGGGCTGTCATTGGTACTCACGCCTGTGACAGGTATTCATCAGCAGACACTGGCAGGAAGGTCAGCACCTTGAAAGCTGCTGAGTTCCCCTAAAGGCAACACTTGAGGGTTGGCAAGTGGCCCGGCTGAAGTTGGCTGCAGCGGCCTCAAGGGAGGCCGGGCGGGGCAGAGCCGCCCTGGGAGTTGGGAGTGCCCACTGCTCATTGGGAGCGCTCGTTGCTTCATGCCCGACTCCTCTACTGGTGCCCGAGAGACGTTTCCTCCTTCACCTAGGCTCCTCCTGCCCCGCCCCGCCCCGCAGAGGGTCACAGTGGTGACCTGGGCCTCCCGGCTGGGGGACAGTACTCGGACAAGCCTGGGACAGTCTGGCTGCCTGCAGTTCTGCACTTTGGAGATGGGCCTTGGGCAGGCAGGGGCTCCCCAGGGGCAGGGAGCCTGTGATTTCAGCCCCAGAGGGGACCGTGCCTCACAGGTGCCGCCCTGGGTGTGTGCCTTGCCTGCCCGGGGGCCTTGACCGGACAACCCAGGTGGCACCGAGGATCTTCCCACAGCAGAGGACAAGTATGTGTTTAGCTTCTTTCCGTACCTTGCGGGATGGGGGCCTGGGAAAGGCGTGTGGTTTGATCCACTGACACTGAGTATTAGAGAGAAAGGAGATCCTGGGGTTCATGTAATACACAAGCTCTCAAATTTTTACTATTCACTCTGTCAGAGGCAATTCTCCTAAGTTCTTTCTTCCTTTCTTTCTTTCCTTTCTTTCTTTCTTTCTTTCTTTCTTTCTTTCTTTCTTTCTTTCTTTCTTTCTTTCTTTCTTTCTTTCTTTCCTTTATTGGAGTATAGTTGATTTACAATGTTGTGTTAGTTTCAGGTGGACAGCAAAGTGAATCAGTTATACATATACATATATCCACTCTGTTTTTTTAGATGCTTTTCCCATACAGGTCATTACAGAGTATTGAGTAGAGTTCTCTGTGCTATACAGTAGGTCCTTATCAGTTATCTATTTTATATATAGTAGTGTATATATGTCAATCCCAGTCTCCCAATTTATCCCTCACGCCCCCTTACCCCCGGTAACCGTAAGTTTGTTTTCTACATCTGTAACTCTCTTTCTGTTTTGTAGATAAGTTCATTTGTACCCTTTTTTTTTAGATTCCACACATAAGCGATAGCGTATGATATTTGTCTCTCTCTGTCTGACTTACGCCACTCAGTATGACAATCTCTAGGTCTATCCATGTTGCTGCAAATGGCATTATTTCATTCTTTTTTATGGCTGAGTAATATTCCATTTTATATATGTACCACATCTTCTTTATCCATTCCTCTCTTGGTGGACATTTAGGTTGCTTCCATGTCTTGGCTATTGTAAATAGTGCTACAATGACCATTGGGGTGCATATATCTTTTCAAATTACAGTTTCCTAAGTCATTTCTGTCCCAGCAGCTGTGGCTTGAATTCTCTGTACCTCCTTTATCCTTCATGCTAGGGATTACTAGTAACAATAATAATGGAAACGACGACAATGTCCACCACCAATGACTTTATTGCATGTTTGTTTGTCACGTGCCAGGAGTTCTGCGTGCGTGACGCCCGTGAGTTGTTGTAACAGTGCTGGGAAGTTACTCTTGTCACCCTTACTTTATTGCTGAAGCTCAGTGAGGACGTTCCTGTTGCTCAAGGTGGAGCCAGGGTCCAGACCGAGGTCCAAATAACCCCTGGCTCACTTAGCCTCCCCCCTTCGTGAATGCAGATCCTCCTCAGCTCATGATGCAGTTATTTCCCAATAGATCCATCCGAAGTTGAAAATATCATAAGATGAAAATACATATAGTAGACCAAACCTACCAGACAGCATATTTGTGTCTAGCCAACCTTAAATAGGCTCAGAACATTTCCGTTAGCCTACGGTTGGGCAAAATCCTCTGACACCAAGCTTATTTTATCATCAAGTGTGAATCTCTCCTGTAATTGATTGAATACTGTGCTGAAAGTGGAAAACAGCCAATGGTTGTCTGGGTGCAGAATGGTGGTAATCGCATCTGCTGTTTCCCCCACTCCCTGATAGCAGGGCTGACGAGGAGCTGTGGCTGGGTGCCCTGCCCAGCATCACGAGAGCATCGTGCCACAGATCGCTAGCCTGGGAAAAGCTCAAAATTCAAAATTGGAAGTATGGTTTCTACCGAATGCGTATCGCCTTCACACCATCGTAAAGTTGAAAAATCGTAAGTCGAACCGTCATAAGTTGGGGACCATCTGTGCTGTTGAGAGTGCAGTTTGTCACGGCTCTGTGCTCTGGGTCAGGGAAGACGCCGAGCCCCGCAGATCAGAGAACTGAGGCCAGACAGGTTAGTGCCCACAGCTGGCTGGGGGCTCATCTTTCCTAGCCAACTGATGACTTGGCTGTGCCCAGCCCCGTGCTGGACCCTTTAGGGGGTTCCTAAAAGAATGTGTCCAAAACTCCGTGGACATTTGCTGGAAAACTCAAACTGTATTCCTAGGTCCCATTTATTGGGCTTTTGCTCTGTGTCAGGCACGTGTTTTACATTTAGCTCTCATAAGTATTAGGTTTGTCCTGTCATTATCCCCCTTCGATAGCAAGGAGAATGAGGCCCAGAGACGTTAAGCAACTTATCCAGGGCCACACAGCTAGGAAGGGGGAGATGGGGCTCACTCAAACCCATGGCTGGCTGAGTGCAGAGCCCTTGCTCTCATACTTGAAACAGAAAACAATTCCAGAACCACATGTGCCGAGCAGTGAGGACCCGACTCTATAATGGGACATGAGAGAAACGAGAAAGGGGTGTGTGTGTTTGTGTGTGTGTGTGTGTGTGTGTGTGTGTGTGTGTGTGTGTGTGCAGCGTGGTGGTGGTGGGAGTGTTGGAGGAGGGGAGCTCCTCAGAGGAGGTGGGACTTGAGCTGGGCTTTGATTTTTGATTAGAGAGAGTCTGGGGATGGTGTCCTGGGTGGAAAGAACATGCCAGGTACAGGCTGGGAAGTAAGAAGGGTAGATTGAGGGGCTGCTTGTTCTTGCTTGATGGCGGAGGGAGCCTTCTCTATTAGACTATCAGCTTCTCTGTCCTATTTGACTCTCACCTGATGGGCTGATTCCAAGTCTTCTTTTTGGCGGCTAAGAAACTTCGATTTGCCGATTAGGAGATAAGGGTGTATATATGTCATAGGAGCTTGTGTGGCAGAGTGGAAGAGCGTACAGCTTGGAACCGGGTTTAAATCTACTGCTGTCATTTACTGTGTGTCTTTGGGAGACTCTTAGCTCAGTTTTATCATCTGTGAAAACTGGATGATAACAATTAGCTTACCTACCTCTCGCCATAAGTTTTGATAATCAAATGAGATAATAAGGGTCAGGTGAAAAGCACTTTGTAATTTGCATATTGTCCTAACTTACGATTATGAATTAAATGTGACTACAGGAATGCGAGTGAACAGGTTGTGCCCACATCTGTGTGTTTTAGGTGGTTATGCTTAGCTTTATGCCTTCATAAATGTGACTGTTGACACCGATGTGTACAGGTGTGTGTATGTGTGTGTGTGTGTGTGTGTGTGTGTGTGTGTGTGTGTGTGTGTGTGTGTATGTGTCCTTTGGTCACTGGAACAGCACCTGGACAGCGTTACCCTGCAACAGATTCCTGCAGAGGCAGCCCTTTGCTGTGTGGATCCGTGTGTTGGGCACAGTGGCTCCCATTCCCAATCTGTGGTCTCCCAAGAGCCCTGTGAGTCCACTGCCATCATAACCACTTTTTTCCTTCCAGTTTTACTGAGATATAATTGACGTACAGCACTGTGTAAGTTTAAAGCATGCCATGGTAACCATTTAACTTTTCAATTTTAAAAGTTTTGTTTAGGGCTTCCCTGGTGGCGCAGTTGTTGAGAGTCTGCCTGCCGATGCAGGGGACACGGGTTTGTGCCCCGGTCCGGGAAGATCCCACATGCCGCGGAGCGGCTGGGCCCGTGAGCCATGGCCGCTGGGCCTGCGCGTCCGGAGCCTGTGCTCCGCAACTGGGAGAGGCCACAACAGTGAGAGTCCCGCGTACCACAAAAAAAATTGTTTATTTTTATTGAAATATAGTTGTACATATTATATAAGTTACAAGTGTACAATATAGTGATTCACAATTTTTAAAGGTTACACTCCATTTATAGTTATTATAAGATATTGGCTATATTCCCCATGTTGTACAATATATCTTTGTAGGTTATTTTATACGTAGTAGTTTGTACCTCTTAATACCCTACCCCTATATTGCCCCTCCCCCTTCAGTCTCCCCACTGGTAACCACTACTTTGTTGTCTATATCTGTGAGTCTATTCATTCTTTGCTATATTCACTAGTTTGTTTTACTTTTTAGATTCCACATATAAGTGATAGCATACAGTATTTTTCTTTCTACCCTACAAGTCCATCCATGTTGCTGCAAATGGCAAAATTTCATTCTTTTTTACGGCTGAGTAATATTCCATTGTACATATATGTACCACATCTTTATCCATTCATCTGTTGATGGACACATAGTTTGCTTCCATGTCTTAGCTATTGTAAATCATGCTGCTGTGAACATTGGGGTGCTTGTATCTTTTTGAATTAGTACTTTTGTTTTCTTTGGATATATACCCAAGCGTGGAATTGCTGGGTCATATGATAGTTCTAATTTTCGTTTTTTGAGGAACCTGCATACTGTCTTCCACAGTGGCTACACCAATTTACATTCCCATCAACAGTGTACGAGAATTCCCTTTTCTCCACATCTTCACCAACATTTGTTATTTGTGTTCTTTTGATGACAGCCATTCTGACAGGTGTGAGGTAACATCTCATTGTGGTTTTGATTTGCATTTCCCTGACGATTAGTGATGTTAAACATCTTCTCATGTGCCTGTTGGCCACCTGCATTTCCTATTTGGAAAAACATCTATTCAGTTCTTCTTTCTTTTCTTTGACATTGAGTTGTATGAGCTGGTTATATATATTGGATATTAATCCCTTACTGGTCATATCATATCATTTTCAAATATTTTCTCCCATTCAGTAGGTTGACTTTTTGTTTTGTCAATGGTTTCCTTTGTTGTGCAAAAGTTTTGAAGTTTAATTAGGTCCCATTTGTTTATTTTTGCTTTTGTTTCCTTTGCTTTAGGAGACGGATGCAAAAAATATTGCTGTGACTTATGTCAAAGAGCATTCCACCTATGTTCTCCTTAGGAGTTTTATAGTATCCAGTCTTACATTTAGGTCTTTAACGTGGTAACTCTTCAAAAGTGGTAACAGAGCCTGGATGTGAACTGGGGTGTACTGACTCCTGAAGCTGCTGTGGCTTTTTCCAGAAACCGGAAGTGGCCTGTCCAAATGCAGCAGAGGCAGCTGTGTCCTGGAGAAGCCCCTGCCAGGCAGACGGACACTTCTTCCTGGGGTCCCCCCGCCCCTATTTCCTTAGCACTTTCCTACCGGCCGGTTTCATGGGAGCTCACTTTGCTTCCCTGGGGAATAAGGAGGGTGCCTCCCGGTTGCACCCTCAGCTGAGCCCACCCAAGCTCCTGACCGCTCGGCTGGGGTTCTCCGGGCCTTTTCAAGTCTTTGCTGTAGACGCTGCCCTCTGAACCCCAATCCTGCTCTCAAGAGGACAGAGTTAGAGGAATGGCCTGTTTCTTGCTTCCCAGCCATCTTCTCCGGGACTTACCTCTGGCTACATCCAGACAGCAGGGAAGCTGGGATGTGGCCCCAGACCTGCAGAGGAAGCGCAGGGGGGTTGGCGGGACACGCAGAGCCCAGTGGGAGACCCCACTGCCACCTGCCGTGGGGACCACGGGAGGATCTGTTCCCCATCCCGCCACTGTGAGGTTGCTTTTACTTCCCACTGGACCTGTGTTATGGGCTCCTCCGCAGGAAGCCAGGACCTCTCAGCCTGGTCTGGAATTCCTGTTGAGGACTCCACCTCCAATGTCCACCCTGAGGCTCGGAGTGGAGCTGGGCTGACCTCAGGCTGTGGGCGGCCTTGGAGGAGCACAGGGGGAGCCGCAGCTGGGAGGCTTGCAGAAGGCTGCTTGTCTCACACCAAGCGCGTGCCACAGACAGTGCCTGGGGGCCTCTGCACGCCCAGGCAGCGCTGCCCACGGCTCCTTGCATGTCTGGAGGCCTCACAAATTTTACTTGGATTATGGAAATAATGTACACCTAGTGTAAGAAGTTTACAAAACGTGCAGGTGTGTAAAAAAGAAATACAAAAATAACTCCTCAGCCTACTACTTAAAGACGGCTACTGTTACCATCCTGTTGTATTTCTTTCCACTCTCTCTCTGCCTAATAGGCCATATGGCATATATGTCTGTGTGCGTGTACATATATAATAGCCATGCATATGTACTTAACACTCTCCTGGTTTCCCCCAAATCAGGGAGGTGCTAGCTAGGGGCCTCGGAGTTACTCTTGCCCTTTCTCTCCCCACCACTGCCCGCGGCACCCTCACCTCTCGCCAGGTCCTGCTAATCATGGCTCCTAACAATGGCTCTGAACTGGTCTGCCCACATCATGCTCTCCCCTCCCTCCACCCTTAGCCCAGCAACTAACTTCTTTGGCCCAGACTGTCTGGCTCTGCCTCTTACTGCTGTGCAACCTTAGGCAAGTTACTTCACTTCGCTGAGTCTCACTTCCCTGTCTCACAAAGCAGTACAGATTAAGTAAGTGAATCCATGCAGCGCTTAGACTGGCGCCTGCACACGGCAGGCAGTTGCCACGGTGCGGCCAGAGGCTACCCACCTTGCAAAATACGGCAAAGGCTTCCTTCCCACTGCCCTTAGGGTGAGTGAGTGAGAGCAGTCTGGGATCCTCACCGCCGTCTGAGATCCACAAGGTTTGACCTCCCCCTCCTCCTTCTTCTCCTTCTCCTTCTTCTTCTTCT
>NW_020837969.1:28877733-28978259 GCF_003676395.1 Aethalodelphis obliquidens | reverse complement strand
CCTCCCCCTCCTCCTTCTCCTCCTCCTCCTCCTCCTTCTTCTTCTCTCTCCCTCTCTCTCTCTCAGTCCTTGGAGTTGCCACAATGTCTCTGCACATGCTCTTCTCTCTGCTTGAACACTTGCCCCTCTGCATCCTCTCACCTATAATGTGATTATTATACACTTGCTTTGTGCCCCATTTTTCTCTCATAAGTAACATAAATATGTCTTTGCCCGTAAATCTTCACGCACACCTCTGATCATGTCCTCAAAATAGATCCTTAGAAGTGGAAATTTCTGGATCAAAGATTATGAACATTTTTTTAAGGCTTTTGAGGAATCTTGCCAGATCACCTTGTTTTTTAAAAAAATTTATGTTACTGAAGTATAGTTGACTTACATTGTTGGATTCATTCCTGCTGAACAGCAAAGTGATTCAGTTATACATATATATATTCTTTTTCATATTCTTTTCCATTATGGTTTATCACAGGTTACTGAATATGTGTCCCTGTGCTCTACAGTAGGACCTTGTGGTTTATCCATCCTGTATATAATAGTTTGCATCTGCTAACCCCAAACTCTCAAGCCATGCCCTCCTCCACCCAGGCAACCACAAGTCTGTTCTCTATGTCTGTGAGTCTGTTTCTGTTTCGTAGATATGTTCACTTGTGTCATATTTTAGATTCCACATCTCAGTGATATCATATGACGTCATATGATATCACTTTCTAGAAAGCAAAGTCTTCCTGCCACAGGTCCCTTTCTTGGGCTTCTGCGGCATTTTGTTTTGGTCTTTCATCCAGCAATGATCGCCTCTCCTTTGTGTTGGAGTCATTTGTTTACTCTGTTTCCTTAACTAGATTCTAAACTCTTCGGGGGCAGGGGCTGTGTCTCGTTCATCTCTGTCTCTCCCTAGAGACCTAGTTCCTGGCATGTGCGCAGGGGGAAGCTCTGCTGAGCTGCACCGAGTTGGACATATAAGTTGTCAGTCCCTTTCCACAGCGGGATGGAAATCAGGAATCAGTGGGTCCCAAAATGTCTAAAAAGAGGGAAAATCCAACACTTGCAGGGCCTCTTTGCCTCTTCCCAGCCTAATGGTAGAGTGAGAGAAGACCCCAGTATAAATGTGGTTTCCTGGTTCTGAGCGGGGGAGCGGTCACGTGTGAAGGAGCAGCGGCTCAGGCGGCCCTGGGCGTGGGGTGCCCAGGAGGGCTGTGTCCTTTGCGGGGGAGGAGTTCCCAGGACCTTGCTTACTTCCCCGCAGGGCAGATGTGTTCGCTTGACCCCCTGGGTCCTGTCTCTGGGTGAGAAGGCAGAGCAGATGGCCCCCTGAGCAGTTTCACTGGGGGTGTCCTGTCCTCACGCACACCCCCAGGGCCATCAGCGCGTGGGCTGCCAGGGCCCTTCAGGCATGTGGAGGCTAGGCCCTCCCGGCTCCAGCGCCTCTGCGGTGGCTTCCCAGACGTCACCTCGTTCTAGGCTGGACACTGGGCACTCAGAACCTTTAGCTCAAGCTTTCTTTCTAAAAGAGCTGGGAAGAAGTCCCTATGTCCCCCAGTGACACCTGGAGCCAGCTGGCCTCTGGGGCTCCTGCTAGAGGCGTTTCTGCCCCAGAGAGAAGCACTTAAGGCTTCATCCCGGGATGCTTGGTTTGGAGAAGCTGTGAGGCCTCATCTGGAAGCAGCCCTCCTGTTTTGAGATGGGGACTCAGAGATGTGGATTGCCCCCAGCCTGGCCCCTCCTGTACTATCAGGACTCAATGCTGCACACATATGTGTGTGGCACTCACTCACTCACTGTTCACAAAGTGACTCGTTTCATCATCCCCCAAACCCAGAGAGGTAACTGCAGTTGTCCTCATTTTACAGATGGGGAAGCTGCAGCTCAAAGAGGTCACAAGCCCCAGGGAGGCTGAGCCGGGAATGGAACCAGGGGGTCTGGTTGCAACGTCCTGGCTCCAGGGCCCTGTGCTGGGCAGCCTCTGTGAGCCTGAGGCTATGTGTGCGGGTGTGTATTTGTGTGTGTACATATGTACATATGTATATGAGTGTGTGTGTGTGACAGAGAGAGAGAGAGAGACTTCGTTCAACGTGATGTGGAAGCTCTCAGGGCTTGGGTGACGCTGAGGGGGTGTGGGGTCTGATCACACAGTGGAAAGTGGAAAGGGCTTAGCACAGAGCCAGACTTGAGTTTGAGCTCTGACTCAGCCGCTTATTAGCTGTGTGACTTTGGGCAGTCTGCTTGACTTCTCTGAGTCTTGATGTCCTTATTTGTAAGTGGAAGGGGCGTCTACCTCATAGTGTTGTTAGAAGGATTAAATATATTCATTTAGGTCAATGGTGAAGGGCAATGCCTAGCACATGGTAGGCCCTAAAATAAATATTATTTATCTTCACCTTTTCGATCATTCCAGGCAAGCTGAGAGGTGGAGGGGGTTTGCTCTTTCCTCCATTTTCCAGAATATTCTCTCTTCCTAGGCACTTTATTCTGTCATTTACCCACCACAAATGTCAGTTTCATTTTCATCAAAGGATCACAGGCTTTATATAATAAATTTTTAACAATAAACATCAATTTTTACATTGAATAAAGGTTAAGAGGAAGAGGGCAAGGCTTAACCCCAAAGCACAAGACCTTAAAAAAAGCAAGAGTCTTCTTGGTGCCTCCCAGGTACCCCCACCTGTTTATTCTGCCTGTGTTAAGGCAGATTCTGGAAGATCTTCTCCCTTCCTTGTCTTTGGACCTGGGCTTGGAGGCTTTGCTCGGAGCCCACAATCTCGGCTGTGTCCCTGGGCACCAGCCACTGGCTCTGGACATGCCCAGCCCAGCTGAGCTGCTCTCAGAGCTGTCAGCACCGGCGTGTGTGCTGGAATGCCAGGCTGGGGGCTTTGGGGAGGGAAGGTGCGGGAAGCAGGTGAGAATGTGCCAGGCTGGTTTGCATTCACTGTCAGCGTGGAAACCGCCCGTAAATCACGGTGCACAGCTGAGGGTGCCCGGAGCAGGGGTGAGGAGGGAACGTGGGGCTGTCATGTGGGCAGAAACAGGCTTGGGGCTCAGGCCAGGAGGTGGAAGCTCCAGGGAGGCTGCTTTTAACTCAGGGTAAAAACAAAACAAAACAAAATTTACAGATATACACTACTGTATATAAAGTAGATAAACAACAAGGACCTACTGTATAGCACAGAAACTTGTAATAATCTATAATGGGAAAGAATCTGAAAAATAATATATATATATAACTGAAACACTTTGCTGTATACCTGAAAGATTGTAAATCAACTATACTTCAATTAAAAAAAAAAAGGTCTAACACTGGGATAGGCTGCTGTAAGGTAGTGAGCTCCCCATCCTTAGAGGTATTCCAGAGCCTGACGCTCACCCTTGGGTGCTGTGGTTGTAAGCACTCTTGTGCTGGGCAGGAGATGTATCCTTCCAACCCTGAGATTCCCCAAGCCTGGGAATGTGATTTTCAAACTGAAGGGGATAGGCATTTACTTTCACTTAATTACATGTACGTTGTACTAACCACGTGCCAGGCTCTGTTCTAATTGCTTACGCCTATTAACTCATTTAATTACTGAGTACCATGAGGTAGGTCCTCATATTTCCATTTTATAGCTGGGGAAACTGAGGCATAGATAAGAAGCTTGCCCAAGAGTTCCCAGCTAGTCAGTCTGACTCCAGGGTCTGTTCTCCTGCCCACGCTGCTGCTGTGGTCCTGTCTCCTGGGGCGTTTCCAGGAGGCTTGGTTGCAACATCTTAGTCCAGGCACGGCTGAGGGGCGTCTGGGGCAAAGTCCGACAGCAGGTCCTGGGAGGAGTCCCTTTCTGCAGGCGCATCTTATAACCCGAAGGATGCGGTGACAGACAGGGTAGTCACCCATGTAACAGAGAGAGGGGACAGACCCTCTCCCAAAGCAGGAAGCTCATAGTGACAGAGAATCTGGATGCTTGGAAGCCCAGGTAGGAAAGGGACAGAAGGATGTCTGTTGCAGGGGGGGGGGGGGGGGGGGGGGGGGGGGGGGGGGCTCTGCCAGTCCCAGGGGACTTCACCAAGAAGGGGACTCAGGCCCGGGGACAAGGTGAAGACTGGGGCATCAGAACTGGTAAGTGATGCTGGAAGCATTCAGGAAGAGGACTCCAAGTGGAGCCCCAGGGCTGGACTGGGTCGGCTGCCCCAGGAGAGGAGGGCTGGCTTCAGAATGCAGAGACTGGGGTTTAATCCCCCGACCTGCCACTTTCACTCCTTGTGTGATGAGGTCAGCATGGCCAACCACTCTGACCCTCGGTTTCCTTACCTTCAAAGGTGGGTAATGATCACTACCTTGCAGGATGGTGGGACGGGGCGGGGTGGGGGGAAGTCAAATCAGGTAATATTTACTCACATAGAGGCTTGCGAGCAAGAGGTGCTCACCAAGTGTCTTTGTGTGCCTTCCATTGCTCTTTTCTCGGGTGGGGATTGATTTTAGAGATGGAGGGAGAGTGTGTTGGGGACCGGGCTGGAGACGGGATGAGGCAGGAGGCTACGGAGGGCAGGGCTGGGAAAGCCACGCCATTGGACAAACCCCGCCTACTCTGGTGCCAGCGACCACGTCGGGCTCATCAGGTTAGTCAAGGCTTTCCGGGACCCTCTGGATACCAACCTCAGGATCCGCTAACTGGGGGCTATGGAAGGGGCAACTTCTAAAGAACAACTTGGGATTTCAAGTTCATGTGTTTGAAAACCATCCCCAGGGCCAGGGAGTGGACTGGCTCCCACCCCCTGGCACTGAAGGAGCAGAAAGCTTCCCCTCTGCATCCCCTCTCCCACGTTCCCTCCTGTCATTCTCTGAGTGCCCTTGGACACCCCTCCATCTTCTCACCTGGAAAATGAATGGACTGGGATGGGAAGATGTCTAAGGCTAATTACATATCTTCCCTGGTCTTAGAGACCAAACATTTTATTTTTCTGCTCATCTGAAAATTTAGAAGAATCACTTCCAATCAAGGCAGCCAGACTTAACAGAAAGGTTCACAAACTGAGAATAACAATAGTAAGTTCTGATGTTTAGATCTATTGAGTTCTAGAATTGGTGATGTTGTCCTATGTATTCGGTTTAACATTTATAATATTCTTATGTTGGAGACGAGGCTGCCAAGGACCAGAGGAGTTAAGTGACTTGCTGGAGGTCACACAGCTGGTTAGTGGTAAAGCCAGGCTCTGCACCAGGGTCTTCCAGTCCCAGCTCTGATTCAAAGTAACTGCCCATGTCTAGGTGGGCCTTAGTTTCCCCATCTGTAAAATGGGTGGATGGTTCCCTCTGGCAATCAAAGGTTATGATCTTATGATTTCTCTGTCCCTGGGGGTGCGGGGCTTTCTCTCGGTGCTGGTTGATACATTTCTGTCTCGGTCTCCACAGCATTTGGAAACCACTCTGCTTCCTACTCTGTTGTTAATGCTGACTACTGCTAAACGAAGGCTTGAAAGTAGGCCCCGAAGGGTAGTCTCAAGATGGCTCTGGATTCTCTTCTCAATTTGTAGGGTGTGGGGAGATTTTCAAAATCACATTTCTGATTGGAAGGAGCCATCGAGGTCATCCTGTGTCCGAGGGGCCCTGCCTGGTGGGTTTGGAGTCTAAGTCCTCGCCTTCAGCAGGATGGATGAGATGACCTGGCGAGGTCCCCAACCTCCTGCTTCTTTCAAGCCTCCTTAAAGAAGGCATGTCTATGGCAGGCCCTGGGTAACACATTACAGTGTTTCACAACCCTCCTCTCCAGGAAGCTGTTCTTAATGTTTAACCTTAATCCCTCCCGCTGTAACTGAAGGTCCCTTCCTCTTGTTGAGTGCAAATGCAGGACAGCTGCTCCGGCTCATGGTCTGACATCAGCTATTATTTCTCAAGATGACCCTGCGAGACAGGCCAGGGTCATTAGACCCAGTTTGGTGCTCAGCGCACACGTGTCTATTCCTGCCCGCGTGGCCGCAGACAGGCTCGCGGGGCCCGTGAATAGCTGCCTGTTTCTGGGGGTGTCTCTTAAGACACTTGTCTCCTGACGTCTGTATCACACTGTGGACCCCAGAGGGCAGAGACCACACCTGTTTGGCTGGCTTCCTAGCGACCCTTCTGTGGCTCTCCACAGCTGAGCCTGCTTTCCCAAAGCGAGCGGTTTTAGGGAAGTGGCTGAGAATGGAAATTTGAGGCAACCAATCAGAGGCAGTGTCCGGACGACACTCTTGGGCTCCTCCTTCGTCTTGGATGTGGCTCTATTTCGGGGATATCTTCGCCAATGGGCAAAGCTGAGGATGTTCCCCGAGGGTGCACGATTCCCTGCCCTCCCGAAGGGCCACGTTGAGGGCGAGGGAAAGGGCCACGGGGGTTCTGTGGCTGCTTGGACGTTGTCCTGCCTGCTGTCCTTTCTGCAAGGAGACAGGGATGAAACCTAATCCAGCGATTTGCCGCACCCATCATCGCTAAGAACAACAGTATCATCAACAAGAACAGAACCCAGGGGCCTGCTGGGTGGACGTGCCTCTCTCAGCTCCTGTCTTATCTGGCACTCTCTCTGGTCTCTGTTTAGAGTAACTCGGGCAACGTGTTTGGAAGAACAGGTGAGCAAGTGTGAGGGAATTTCAGGGGTCTGGGCCAGAGTGTCGCCTCTTCCCGGTTTAGTTTTGACGGCAACTTCCCATCCCTCTGAACAGTGTCACTGGTGGTTTGAGGCCCAGGCCCCTGTGCCCTCTCCCCAGATGGCAAGGGGGGACTTCAAGGCTCCACCTGCCCCAGGCACTCCCTCCCAGGGGCTCTCTTTCTCTAGGAGGCTGCATTCCTGTCCATAAACCTCCTTCTCCGGGGCTTAGAGCCGAGCTGTTCCTGATGTTTTTCAGAGGCCTGGATCAAAGCTGTCCAGGTCGTAAATTCTGGTGGCTGTCAGGCCCCCGGGGCAGCTGAAGAGGGTTGACAGCCCTTTGGGCCTCAAAGGAAAAAATTCGATCCACTCCGCCCACTTCCGTCTCTGCCAAGAAGCTGTCCTCTCGGAGCCCCCGCTGGGCCGTCCTTTCCTGGGAGCTGCTTCTGGAGACGGGCTTGTTTGGGGGAGAGAGAAAGCAGGGCCTGTGAGCGGGGGGCGAGCGGGAGGGGGGCGGGAGGGGACCCCCTGTGTGTGTGAGTGCACACGAGGGGCGCTGTGTGCCTTCACCTGTGTGGTTGAGAGATGCTTTGTGGGCGCCTTCACAGGTGGGCAGCTGCGGGGAGGGGGAGACAGAACCCTTAGACCCAAGCCCCTCATTTTATAGAAGAGGCCAAGGCCCAGGAGGATGAAGAGCTTGCTCTCAGCCCACAGCTCGGGCTCCTCAGGAAACCAGACCACGAAACCGGTGCCTAGCTCCCCGTCAGGAGCAGAACATCAAGGCCGCAGGAATCATCTGTCAGGATTAGAAACATCGAGAAAGGTCTAGGGAACCCCTCCTCACCCTTCTCTAGCATTCGTGGAGGCAGTGCCTGTGGGTTTCGCAGGCACCCCAGGGGCCGTGTGACTGACACCCACGAGGAACTTGAGGCTGGAGGAGAAAATGAAATGAAACCGGAGGATCTCAGAAACCGTCGGGTGGAGAGCAGCTGGTGCCCCCTCCCTGGACAGTGATGGTGGGTGTGGAACTTTCTGTCTGGATGTGTAGGAGGCCGCGACGGTCCTCTGTTTGCCTCAGGACACTGGCGGCTTTGGGGCTGAGATTTTAGCTCTCCCGGAAAGGGCACAGGACTGTTCAGGCAGAACTCACCATTTTCTTTCCTCTTCAGGGTTTCCCTAAGAATCCCAAGTGCCAGGGAAAGAAAAGGTTGTAGAAACAACTTAGCTTGAGCCTTTCATTTACCACCCACCCCCGCCACCCCCCCTGCCCTGAGGAAAATGAGGCCAGAGAAGGGAAGGGACTAGTGGCAGAAGGAAAGCCATCAGCCCAGAAACCCTGGGGTCTGGCCTGGCTTCCAGGGACTCAAGCCTGAGCCAGTTGACAAGACAAATGCACACAAATGTTGCTGTCGATAAACCATAGATGTGCTTGTATAAAACATGTAAACGTATATGGCCACGATTTTGGGAAAATGCCGCACAGATAAAAGTAACTTTAAGTCCCCTATAAAATGTTACAGGCGAGTCCTTAACTCCTAGCCGCTTGGCAGGCTCTCAAAGTTATAAAGGAGAAACTAACACACCATTGTAAAGCAATTATACCCCAATAAAGGTGTTAAAAAAAAAAAAAAAAAAAAGGCGATGGTCGCAGCAGCTCCAGTGTTGACCGTTCAGCACCTGCGTGTGTAAAGAGGAGGCCGAGAAGCAAAGGGGACGGAGACAGGGGATCAGGTGTCCCAGAGACTTGGGTTCCAGGCCAGGCTGGGCTCTCGATAACTGCTGACCTTGGGCAAATCCTCTCGCAGTTTCCTGATGCACTTTCCTCATAGCTAATCGTACGGATGGAACCATATCGGTCCTCGGCGTGGCGCTGGGGACCTGGCATGTGCTCGGCAGGTGTCGCCTTTTAGAGGTGCCTTGGGATCTTGGTCCAGGTCACATTGAAAACATCTCACTCTGGGAGGCAGAGCCAAGGAGGACCTTGCCCCCTTGGATAGGAGGCGGGCACGCAGGGTCTGTCGAAGCCTAGGGACAAATCCCCTGCGAGGTGAAGTGGGCCATGAGAAGGCTGGGTTCTATTAACTGAGATTCCTCCTAGTTGCAGATGTTGCCAGCGGCTTGGGTGGCTTTCAGGGCCTTTGTTACATCTCGGGAGCTCAACCCTTGGCTGGGCTTTAGGGAGCTGTTAAGGTCTGGATTGTGTCCCCCAAATTCATATGTTGAAGTCCTACCTCCAGTGCCTCAGAATGCAACTGTATTTAGAGATGGGGGTCTTAAGGGGCCATTAAGTTAAAATAAGGTCATTAGGGTGGGCCCTAATAAGAGGAGGACGTTTGGACACAGACAGGCACACAGGGAAGACCATGGGAAGACACAGGAAGAAGACGGCCATCTACAAGCCAAGGAAGGAGACCTCAGAAACAACCCTGCTGACCCTGGGACCCTGGACTTCTAGCCCCCGGAACTGTGAGAAAATACACTTCAGTTGTTGAGGCCGCTCCGTCTGTGGTTCCAGGTTACGGCAGCCAGAGCTGAGTAACCTGGTTTGCACACAGCCCTGCTCCTGAGGCCTGAGGAGCAGCAACGGCTGCCCCACCCCGCTGGCGCCCAGGTTCCTGGACGGGACCAAGGGCCGGCGCTGCTTCTCAGACTTGTGTGTGTGTATTTTTTTTTAAATTGAAGCATAGTTGATTTCCAATATTATATTAGTTTCTGGTGTACAGCATAGTGATTCAATATTTTTATAGATTAAACTCTTTGAAAAGTTACTATATTGACTGTATTCCTGTCCCTTGCAAGATAGTCTTGTAGCTTATTTATTTTATACGTAGTAGTTTGTGCCTCTTACTCCCCTGCCCTTACGTTGCCCCTCCCACCACCCCTCTCCTCACTGGTTTATTCTCTAGATCTGTGAGTCTGTTTCTGTTTTGTTATATTCATATGTTTATTTTATTTTGTAGGTTCCACATATAAGGGATATTATATACATATTTGCCTTTCTCTAGCTGACTTAATTCGCTAAGCATAATATCCTCCAGGTCCGTCCACATGGTTGCAAATTTCATTCTTTTTTATGGCTGAGTAGTATTCCACTGTGTATATATACCATTCATCTGGTGATGGGCACTTGGGTTGCTTCCACGTCTTGGCTATTGTAAATAGCGCTGCTATGAACATTGGGATGCATGTATCTTTTCGAATTAGTGTTTTCATTTTCTTTGGATATATACCCAGGGGTGGAATTGCTGGGTCATATGGTAGTTCTATTTTTAGCTTTTTGAGGAACCTCCCTACTGTTTTCCATAGAGGCTGCTATCATCAAAAAGACCATAAATAACAAATGTTGGTAAAGATGTGGAGAAAAGGGAACCCAAGTATGCTGTTGGTGGGAATGTAAATTGGTGCAGCCCCTACAGACTTTTGTGTGCTTGAAAATCTCCTTGAGGGGCTTGCGTGGAAGATGCAGAGTCCATGACCACTCCCCCCATTCAGAGCCTCATCCAGTTATGTCTGGGCAGGCGCCCTGGGGACGTTCCCCAGTGGCTCTGACGACAGGGTCCGTCCCTTGGAGACACTGTCTCGCCCTCAGACCCACCCAGGCTTGCCTTCCTGGGGGTTAGTGCTGAGGGGATGGTGGCAGGTGTCACTCCTCAGTCACCCGGGAGGCTGGAAGCCCTTCCCTGCACTCCACACCCCTGTCTCGCAGGTCTGGTGGCGGCTGGAGACCTGGCGGCCTGGGGCCGAGTGAGTGGAGACAGGCCGGCCCGCGGGCGGCGTGCCAGGTGGGGAGCATGGTGGGTTGGCTGCTGTGAGGCGTGTGGGGAAGGTCTGAACTCCTCGGCATCTCACTCTCGTTGGCTCCCAGCGTGACAGACGCACAAAGATACCTTTTATAGGTGGGAAAGTATAGGTGCTGCCACTTCAAAGGCCTTGGCAGCCAGAGCTCTTCTTTGATAGATGGCCATATTATTAATGGTGATTTATTGCCGGGGCCATTCTGACAACAGAAATAACCAGTTTCCCCAGCTTCTTGGCCTCTTCCCCCGCACCTGGCTGGATTTTTTTGGCCGTAGGGGTTACCTCCCTGAACAAGGAGGCCGGGGCATCTGTTGAACGCACACAGTGAGGTATTGGCCTATTAACTTGTCATCATGTGTCATAAAGTTTAGTGAAATGCTGGCAGATTGTAATCCTAAAGAGGGCAATTGCCCTATTATTAAAGCGGCTTTCTTTCTTTCTCTTTATTTCTCTCTCTCTCTCTCTCTCTCTCTCTCCCTCACCTCCTCTCCTGGTCGAGTTTGTTCTTACCTCTGTCCTACTTCCTTGATTAGTCACAAGCAGGAGTCTGCTGCTTTGCAATTTTCCCAGAGTGAGCCCGGCCTTGGCTAGGCAGAGCTCATGGGAGAGCAGATTACGGGAGCCCATCACCCTGCTACTGGCTGCAGCCAACAGACGGGGTCTGTGGACACAGGGAGGTGTCCCAGCCCTGGCGGCTGCAGGCAGGCAGCAGAGAAGAGCAGGAGGTGTTGGGGTGGTTTCTGGCTCCAGCTAATGGGGGTTCTTTAGCATCCGTTGCTTTTGCACATTACTTGGGTTTCTCTCCGGAGTTTATCTCCCTCTGCCTTTTCCTAGCTTGCTTTTGGATCTGGAGGTAGCAGTGGGGTGGTGGGGGGATTGAAGGAGAGGAATCACTCGATCTGAGCTTAGTCCTGGCTGCCCCTCACTTGCTGCAATTCCTCAGCCGGAGACTCAGTTTCTAAACCTGTGAAATGGGGTGACAGTTCTTGCCCTGTCTACTTCACACGGCTTCAGAGAGGATCAAATCAGAAGACGGATGAAAGAGGATGGTTAATAGCAAATCACCCTGCAAATCTGCTGGATCATTGTAATCTCATATGTGCCGTCACAGAGTTTTGTTTCGTGTCTAATTGAGCCTCAGCTTCTGTTATTCCAAAGGACTGTAAGCCTATCAGGATCGGTCTTCTGTTTCTCTTTATGGTTCTTCAAGGCTGTGATGACCTTGGTTTCTAAATCGACTTGGGAGGCATTGTTTAACTCATGGTCTGAACAATGGGGATTTTCAGGCACATTCATGACAAACAGTGGCTCTGTGTACAGTGCTGGGTTAAGAATACAGAAACAAATAGGCTGAAATGATTGAATCACAGTTTGTCAGATCTTGAAAGGACCTTAGGGAATGGCTAGTTTAATTATCCCATTTTATAGATTTGTAAGGTGAGGCTCAAAGAGGTAGAACGACATTCCTGAAGTCAGCAGTGGTGGGACTAGAATTCGCGTCGCTGAGCCCCAGGCCAGTACTTTCTCACTGGGAGAAGCCTCTTAACGGCCATGATTCTGGCTGCTCCTTCTTTTCCACTAACAGGAGATTTCACCCCTCTCTTCAGGTATCCTCATCAATTCTCTCTCAGGGAAAGATCTTCTGGCAGTCATTTACACCCTAGTATGAATTTAACTCAATATTTAGCTCAGTCCGACGTGTTTGCTGTTGAAGCCTCATTCCCCATTAAACAGACAGAGCTGGGCTTTGTTCCCTGTCAGCAGAGTTTCTAGTACTGGTGAGAAGAGAGGCAATGCTTTTGGAGGCAGAGACTTGTGATTCTCACACCCTGAAATCATCTTAGTTGCTGACTCTGCAGGGCAGCCAGGGCTGGGCACTGCTTCCTCCATTACACTGCCCTGGCCTGGATCTATGTGTCCTGAGTTCAGAACATGTTTGTCAGGACCTGTCAGGGAGTGAGGTCGGGTAGATGGGTGGAGTCAGACAGGTTTGAAAATGGAAAGAAGCAAGACAGAGTGGAGGTGGTCCCTAAACACGCTGCCCCTTCATGTTGTTTCTGCTGTCTTTCCCATAGCTGGAAAACACTAGAAGCAGACGTGCTAAGAACTGTTTAAGTTCCAAGTGCCTGGTGTGGGGAGAGTTTCTAAGCCCTTACTGTGTGCCAGGCACTGTCCTGTGTGCAGAGTGGTGAGGAAAAGACATACCATCAACCACGCAGAGCTCAAGTCTAGAGTCAGGGCCACAGACAGGGGGAGGGGGGACTCCCGGGGCAAACGTGCTGCCCTTCCTGCCTTTGCCCTTGAAGGGAGCAGCGATGCCCTTTCTGTAGGTTGCCTTGAAACTTTGGTAGAATCTGAGGAAGTCTAACATTGATAAAGTGATTGCTGTGACTTTTGGTGGTTGGAAATGCAAAGGAACGGAGAGGATTTAGAAATGATGAGAGAGAGAGAGAGAGAGGCGCAGAAGAACACCAGAGTCCCTCTCATTTTAGGCATGTAGCTTACAGGGAAGCAAGGCAGCCACGTGCAAATGTCCTTGCTGGCTTTAGAGAAGGGGCCTGGAGCCTGGGGCAAAGGCAGAGATGGCCGTGCAGGGCCTCAGCCTAGAGGAGATAGATGGTGCCTGAAGCCAGGAGAACAGATGCTATCTCTGCAGGGAGAAGGAGATTGCAACCCTGAGTCTGTGCAAGTGCAGCTTGAGCTGGGATGGCGAGTAGCATTGCACGCTGCCCTCAGTTCCTTGTTCGGTGATCATCTGAGGGTTGGCTGAGGTTGACCAGCTGCCCGGTGGGTCCTGAGCACAGAGAAGAGTGGAGGATAAAGAAGGGCCAGGGCGGGGCTACTAGCCTTCCCCCAACCCCAAGTGCACGATGAGACCTGTGGCCTTGCCGTCTGTGTGTGGTCCTGTCGGGGACAGGCTGGCTCTGACTCCCCTAGGGCTTCAGGGAGGGCCCCTCCTTCCAAGGATCCAGGTGGTGAAGGAGAATTCTCTTTTGGCGGTGGGGGGGGGGTCTTCTGAGAGCCACCCATCTCCCCTGCAGCTGAGTGGAAGTACCTTGCCTGACCCCAGGGCCAGCCCCATGTAGCGAGGCCTCGGTGATGTCAGACCTGAAAGGCAACCCGCTGGCCCTGTAGGCTCTGGAGCTGACAGGTGTCTGACAGGTATCCCAGCCAGAGCCTGGAGGTGAGGGAGATAGGCCGGTAAGCTCCTTTCCTCCTGGAGATGATAATTGCAGTGCAACAGCAGTGCTGTAATTGCTCAATAAAGCCCTGGCCCCCCTGTGATAGACTGATGGCTGAAACACTTTATCTGAGCTGAGGATCCGTCATGTGCACGTACATGGGTGTGCAGAGGATAGGAAGGGAGAAAAGGCAGCTCCAAGAACATTTCCAGAGGTGCTCAGGAAATTCCTAGCCCTCCTCCCTTCCCTAAAGTATCATCTAGAAAGTCTTTCCAGAATTCATAGATCTATGGATCGCTTCCAGATATTAGCACAGCATAGACACCTCATGAAATATTTACCTGGGATGATGACAGTGATGATGAAGATGGGGGGGCCTGGAAGGGACTATGTTTTTGCCAAGTTTAATTAATTCAATTCAGCAAATATTTAACAAGTACGCATTCTTGCCCAGGGCTAGGAAAGCTCTAATTATTATTTTGGGGGAGGAAGGAGGGAAAGGCACTGAAAATATAAATAAAGATGACACAGGCTCTTTTCTCTAGAACCCTGACCTATTTTGAGGGGCCAGGCCATGCACAAACTGGCTGGCTGGGAGTGAGTGCAGGCAGGTGGAGTTGGGACGTAACGACAGATGGTCCAGAGTGTAGCTCGAGGCACACGCACCTAGTGGGATCCTTGCTCTGCCTCTTACTGTCTGTAGGATCGTGGGTGAGTTTCTTGATTTTTGGGTTCCTCAATTTCCTCAGCTCTAAAATGGAGACAGTGATATTCCCCAGCTCCCCAGGTTGACATGAAGGTTACATGATTTGGTGACTTACCACCATCCCCGATCAGTAGCTCAGTAGGAAACATCGCCAGCATGGTTGTGATGGAGAATGGGATCCAGTGACAGAGCCAGGCTGCAGATGACCAGGAACCAAATGACTGTCACCGACTCAGGGCTCTGTGCATGCCGGCTATACCGATGGTTTCAATTTTTTTTTAAATTTAGAACCAGTGCATTTTTATTTTATTTTATTTATTTATTTTGGCCACTCCGTGTGGCTTGCAGGACCTTAGTTCCCTGACCAGGGATCAAGCCTGTGCCCCCTGCAGGGGAAGCACGGTGTCTTACCACTGGACCGTCAGGGAATTCTCTAGAACCAGTTCATTTTAATAGGTAATATACATCCAAGTGGTTTAAAAGTTAAAAAGAACTGTGCATAGAAAAGGAAAATAGCTGCCTTCCCTGTCCCCTAAGCAGGCTTTTCCCTCTTCCCCGAGGCAACTTCTGTCACCAATTTGTGGGGTGTCAGCATATATTGATGGTGATGATGAACATAGCTAATACTCCTTAGGCTTACCATGTGCCCAGCATTATTTTAAGTGCTTATATTAATACTTCTAATTCATATGCACATTCATATTCATATTTATACATTCATATTCATATACATAACATATTGATTCACTTAATCATTACAGGAATGATTTATAAGGTAGGTACCGTTGTTATCACTAGTTGTCGGAACATATAACATATAATTAAATATTTTTACTCTATTTTTTTCCATTTGAGACATTTACTTATATCTTTCCAATCTCAATATATAAGAAAAATTCCCTAAACAACAGTGATAATTAGGGAAGCGGATGGGCCATGGTCATTGGAGAGACTTCATAAAGGAACAGGGCTGGGGAGGATGGTGAGAAAGATAGGTCGTGCTGTCAAACATCTACAGAAAACTTCACAAGAGTCTTGCAGCTCTTACTCCATTTTCCCCAAAACACGGCAGGGTGAGGTAGGGATGACCATCTCCATTTTCATAGATGAGAAGAGAAATCAGAGGAGCTAAGTGACTTGCCCCAAACCTTACAACTGATCCCAAGCTGGCACTTAGCCCTCTCTGGCCTCCTGGTCCTTAGCCTCACGTTTTGCCATGGCAACATGGTGGGATGGGGGGATCAAGCATGAGCAGAGGTCGGGGAGTGAGAGAGCACTGCACGCCTTGTGGAGGCCAGACTGTTGAGTAGGAGTTCATGGGCAGGGAGAGTGGGAGAGAGATGGAGGTGAGACAGCGGGGGCTCCAGGGGGCTTCTCTTGAGTTTTAACCTTCTAGTAAGGAGAAGGTCTAAGTAGAGATGCCATCCTCTGGCCTCTTGTCCTTGGGGGTCCCTACCATCCAGACCCAACAGGGACCCAAGAGGGGTGGGAGTGGAGCTTCTCGACACACTTCTCAGATGGGCCTTGAAAGATTTTGGACTTCTTTTGTGGGATAGAGAAATGGTCCCCCCACCCCACCCCACCGCCGGGTTTGTAAAGGCTACAGAGGAAAGGGCACACCAGGGTTAAAAATTGGAGAACTGCCTGCTTAGATCTGGTGAGCCAACCCCCGTGACACATGGGGTGACCCAAGATGTGTGCATAGAGATTTCACAGCAAAGTCTTCATTTCTGTAGCTATTTATTAAAACCTGCTTCTCAAAATTCCTTCCCTTCTGTGGGTTTCAGTTTCCTCATCCGTGGCATAGAGATAATAACGCTTGCCCGACTCACCTCCTAGGCTGGGGTGTAGGTTTAATGAGAAATCGTGTAAGTGCTTTGCCCTTGTTAGGGGTGGTGATGAAGGTGTTGGCTGTTTCTCTCCCCACTCGGTTTGTTGGTACCCATCCCTGGTCTCACTCTGTCTTCAGGAGGAATGAAGGCTCTCCTGGAAACATGGGGGCAGCCGTCATGTGTGGCATCTGGGTCTCGTGCAGAGACCCTGAGTAGAGGCCAGATTTCTCCTATGAGTCTGATTCTCCTCATTAAGGAGAAAGCTCCAAAGCTCCAAAGCTCCAGCATCCCTTGGGCAGACAGTAAAGCATTTGTGCATCTGTGTCAATTTCCCCACCGAGTCTTAATTTTTCTAAATTACAAACACAATAGTGTGTTTCATGGAAAAATTAGAAAATACAGACAAAACAAAAGAATTAAAAACTGTATTATTTCTACCATGGTCAACACCAAATGTATAGGTACTCTCGGTTTCTTTTCTTTGTGAGTAGGTGTGTGTATTTTTGCAAAATGAAACCCTGTTGTACATAATGTTTTGTAACCTATTTTTAAGATCGACAACATACCACAAACATCTTTCCATGTTGACCCAAATTCATCTCCATCACGCTGTTTAAGTTAAGACTTTGTTCTCATGGGCAGTTCCAGATACCCCTGGATGTGTGAGAAAAAGGGTTGGCGGAGAAGTGACTTCTCCCCAATGGCCAATGTTTATTCTCAGGTGTGTAGACACCTGGGTCTCCCTGGAGGCAGGTAAGGTTTGGAAAACACTGAACTTGGGGTCAGATAGGCCAGGAGTCCAGCTGCAGCTCTGCCATTTACAAGCTGTAATTGGGAAAGGAAAGGACCCTGGGTGACCAACTTACCATTTCCAGGCCTCCATAAAGGAGTAATGGCAGAATGTAAGTAAAAGAGCTTTGTAAACTGGCAGCAGCTATTAACAAAGTCATGGATGAACAAAGCCTACTTTGTTGCTTCTGCAGGAGAAATTCCAATGTTTTGAGGATCATAAAACACCATGAACAAATGAGTCTGGCCTGTAGGAAGGAGGAGAGCTTGAGAGAGAAAAATCATATTTTAGTTTTGAGAAATGATTTGGACTTTGAAAACAGACTTCTTGGTAAGTAAAGAGGTGGGGATGGAGAGAGGAAAAAGATGAATTTTTAGGAAGCCAGAAACAAGGGTTCCTAATAAACAGTAATAGGGATGATGACAATGATGGTGATGATAATGATTATGATGATGATGATAATGATTGTGATGATGATGATGGTGGTGATAATGAAGGTGATGATGATGCTTATGGTGATGATGGTGATGATGACGATGACCATGATGGTGATGATTATGCTTAGGGTGATGATGGTGATGGTGATGATGATGGTGGTGATGATGATGGTGATGATGATGCTTATGGTGATGATGGTGATGATGATGGTGGTGATGATGATAATGATGGTGATGATGATGATTATGGTGATGATGATGATGATGACGATGACCATGATGGTGATGATTATGCTTAGGGTGATGATGGTAATGGTGGTGATGGTGATGGTGATGATGATGGTGGTGATGATCATAATGATGGTGATGATGATGGTGATGATGATGCTTATGGTGATGATGGTGATGGTGATGATGATGGTGGTGATGATGATAATGATGGTGATGATGATGACTGTGGTGATGATGATGGTGATGATGATCATGATGGTGATGATGATGCTTATGGTGATGATGATTATGGTGATGATGATGGTGGCAGCTAACACAGAGCATGTACTATGTGTCACTTTACAGACACAAACTCAGCTGATCCCCTGAACATCCCTATGCGATAAGTATAATTATTGTCCCCATTTTACAGGTGAGGGCAACGAGGCACAGAAAGTAAGATGAACTAACTTAACCAGGTCACATAGCTGGTAAGCGAGAGATCCAGGATCTGAGCCCAAGGTCACAGGTTTCTGTAGACTCAACATACCTGGGACCAGACACGATGGGAAGGGCTGCAGAGCTGGCTCTAGATAGATGGACTTTGAAGACAAATGCTGTATCTATGAGTCATTGTCTATTTGGAGACAACTTGCAGTGAGTGAGTAGTTTCACTTACAGTCAAGGGGACCAGCTGGAAAGCATTTTAGTCTGTGACAACTTGGGAAGTGGAGGGGTGGGGAAGGAAGGGGGAGGAGCCTGTGTTCATTATTTGTCCAGAGCCCTTGGGAGGTGACCAGTGGGAGGGAGTATCCGCTAGGATGCTGAGCCATGACATTCTTTTTTTTCCTGCTCCCTCCCCCTATGACATTCTTGATTGTCGGCCTCCGCCAGGAGGAACTGAGGTTGGTGAGAACTTGCCCTGTGCTTTTAGATGGACTCTGGTTCTCCTGGGGGTCTGCCCGTGGCTGACGTCTCTTGGTTCACCCGGAGGCACAGGCTTCCCTTTCCCCTCCTCTCCTGCCCACCCGCTCTCCCTCCCAAGCACGGCTTGGTGGGGGCAGCCATGGGATGGAGAGAGCGACCTCTCTGTGGGGTGCTTGGAGGATCCCGAGAGCTGTCCTGAAGCCCTGGAGAAGTTTGGAGGAAGTTCTGTGTTCCTTCCGTGGCATCGTCAACGTAGGGAGGAAAATACAGCAGCCATTGTCAGGGGGCTATTCGTCCGGTTCTGCTGCACTCGGAACCTGTCCGGAGGGGCTGACAAGTAAAGGACCCATTGGCTGATGGTGGGCAGGCTGGGCTGTCTGTCAGAGTCACGTGTGTGTACTTGGCAAAAATGGGTCCTGAAACCCTCCCAAGCCTCTGAGAAAGCTTAGTAGAGATGCTGGTCTCCTGTGGGTGGCTGGGCCTGAGGGGCTGCATTGCAGGGAAAGCCGCTGCAGGACAGAAGGTGCTGGAAGCGGGAGGGAGGCCTCAGCAGAGTAGCGGTGAGCAGTGCAATCGACGACGTGCTACGTGCTGTGCTGGATGCCTGGGACTGAGGTCCCCACCACACACTGCAGCCCATCCCTCCGAGGGCTGCCGGAGCCGGCAGGTAAATGATGAAATATCATCCCGAATGCTAAGTGTGAGCTGGGCACACGTGGAGAAAGTGGGATGGGCTCTGAGTGGAAGATTCTTCACAGCCGGGGAACCCCTGTGCAGAGAGCTCTGCCCTGTCCACTGATGATCCCTTTTCAGGAAACGGGCCCTTCCCTGGATGCTTGATAATCCATTTAAAAAACCAATAGTGTATCACAGACACCTTTTCATGTTGATCCAAATTCATCCGCATCCCCATTTTTTGGTTAAGACTCTGTTTCAATGCACAGTTCTGGGGATCCCTAAACATGTGAGATGGGAAGGGTTCACTGGGAAATTACTTCTCCTCTCTGCATGTGGACGCGTGCGGGCATGCGTGCATACACACACACATACTTCATGTGCACACTCACACACACATACTTCTAAAACTTACTTACTTTATGGCTCAATGCATTTTGTTTAAAGAAATTTAGTTTAGAAAATTTCAAATATATACAAGGTTAGAGAGAAGAGCATGGTGAGTCCCCGTGTACTCATCTCCCAGCATCTGCAGTTATCAAAATTTTGCCAATGTTGTTTCCTCCATCTCCCCAGTGCATTATAAAAATAGTCACAATTCCCTGCATTCCATCAATGCTTCAGAATGCATCACCTCATGCCATCCTTATGACAGTCCTACTGAGTTAAGCAGAGTGGTTATTACTATCTTCATTTAAAAAAAAATATTTGTTTATTTTTGGCTGTGTTGGGTCTTTGTTGCTGCGCGCGGGCTTCTCATTGTCGTGGCTTCTCTTGTTGCGGAGCATGGGCTCTAGGCGCACAGACTTCAGTAGTTGTGGCACGTGGGCTCAGTAGTCGTAGCTTGAGGGCTCTAGAGCTCAGGCTCAGTAGTTGTGGTGCACAGGCTTAGTTGCTCCGTGGCATGTGGGATCTTCCTGGGCCAGGGCTCGAAACTGTGTCCCCTGCATTGGCAGGCAGATTCTTAACCACTGCGCCACCCGGAAAGCCCCTATCTTCATTTTATAAAGAGAAAACCAAAGCTCAGAGAGGTTAAGGAACTTTTCCAAGGTCACACAGCTAGACAGCCCAGGACTTCTGATGCCTAATCAGGTTCCATCTCATTGGATTATTCCAACTGCATTTTAGGATGCAAGCAGGGCAAGCAGGGGTGTAGCTTAGCTGGTGGAAGGTCTCTGAGACTCTCAGCCTACAGGGTTGCCCAGTCTACGGCCTTCCTTTTAATCCCTTTGCTAGGCCTGCCCCACTGCTTGGAGCAGCTAGAGCAGGGGAGGGCAAATTAAGCTCTCCCAGGTTTTTCACCGGTGGCTTCCTTGGATCGTGGCTGCAGGATGTTTATAATACTCGGAATCAATTTGAGGCGCAGAGATTTTCAATCAGGGAGGCAGGTTGCGCTGATAGGGTCAAAAGGCCTGTCGCCAGCGAGGATCACAGCATCTGACATATTAATTTGAGCTGTCAGAACCAATACGTGTAACGGAGGCGTGGAGACACAGGCCCTGTTTCGGAGAAAGAGTGGGAAAGGAACAAACAGGGGAGAAAGTACGACCCTGTGACAGACTAACGTTTCACAGACTCCTGTAGACCCAGTCCCGCCGCGGGTAGCCAGCGGGCGGCCCATTCCTGGGGAGGCATACGTGGACGGGAGGACGGGACTTCTCCGCGGGATGTTGGCCACATCACAGCGGCCAGTTGGCCCTGTAATTAAATTCTCCCCGGCTTTTCCCCGACGCCCACTCGTTGTCTCTTTCCTAGCCTCCACATCAGTTGAGCTCCAAAGCTCTGAGCCTCAGTGGGAAGTACATTTGTTACTGAGAACCCTTTGACACCTGCAGCTGGAGTCGGCTCCCGGCAAAAAATCACCGTGAACCCTGCTTCTCCCAAGACTCACACTCAGCGTGCCTCACGACTGGTACCCTGCCTCTCTCGCCTGCCCTCCCTGTTCCCGTTCTCCTTGTTGTCCCTCTCCATCTCATTCTCCCCACCCCCAGTTCCTTTGGGCAACCCTGCCATCCCCTCAAGACCCCATACCTTCCCCGAGACCTGGGAGCTGGTGCTCTCAAATGAACCCTCATGAACACACAACAGCGCAGGTCTGCACGGGTCCCGGGCGTGCAGGGTACACACTGTGTTCCCGGGGACCCCATCTTACTGGGTTGCACATGTAAAGCACAGTGGACCCAGAAAAGCCCAGTAGTCTCCATGCTTCTTATACCAAGTGATCAGGAAAGAATGGGAGCATACAAGGTCACGGCCAAGACATGACAAAGGCTCCATTCCTGGAAGCCCCTGGGCCATGACTCGGGGGTGGTCTATGTCAAGCGAAGGAAGAGTGATTCCCCATCCAGTGGGAGCAATGAACACAGGCAGACCTCATTTTACTGCACTTTATTGTGTTTCGCAGTTACTGTGTTTTTTACAAACTGGAGGTTTGCAGTAACCCTGTATCGAACGAGCCTATCAGTGCCACTTTTCCAACGGCATGGGCTCATGTCGTGTCTCGATGTCACATTTTGGTAATTCTCACAATATTTCAAACTTTATTATTATAGTTGTCATGGGGATCTGTGATCAGTGATCTTTGATGTTACTACTACGACTCACTGAAGGCTCAGAGGATAGGTGGCATTTTTTAGCAATAAAGTAATTTTTAATTAAGGTATGTGCATTTTTTCCCACCAAAACCATGCATTTACATTTATTCTTGTAACTCGATATATGTTTCAAGCCATGAGTTCCCATGGTTATCTCCAGTTCCAATGCAACAACACAGGATTTATCCCAGCTTTTCCCCTTTTGATATTTCGACCTCCACCTCTGATGAGAAAGCCCCACTGTCTCTATCTTCCTGTACAGACAGGGTTCTCCTTCTTGTGCATTGTTTTTTTAGACAGAATGCTATTGCACCTTAATAGACTACAGTATAGTGTAAACATAACTTTTATGTGCACTGGGGAGCTAAAAAATTTATTTGATACTCGCTTAATGGTGAGGGTCTGGAACCGAACCCATGATGTCTCTGAGGTCTGCCTGCACTTATGACGTTAGGCACCGCGGTGAGGTGAGCCTGAGAGGTGGACAGCAGCCCTATGTTAACACACAAGTGAATCCCACACGTCTGTCTGAGATTCCAAAGCTCACGGCCTCCCGGGCATCTCCTCATAGCTGGGCCTCCAGTGATGGAAGACGTCAGGTCTTTTCCTAGGCAGCGGTGCTGAAGGGGCTCCCTCGGGGACACAGGAGTTGACCCTCCAGCTCCCTTCCCAGACCGGATCACTTCTTCCCCCAACACACCCTCTGCCCCATCCTAAAGCCCGTGTAGCACCCGGTGTGAAATATCCAGGAGCTTTTTCTTCTCAAAACATTTTGTGCAAAGGGAACAGCTCTTTGAAGAAACTAGCTCCCAAAAAAAAATCTTTGAGTTGTGTGGAGGAACACAGATGTCCTTGCTCCAAGGGGAGACCCCAGTCTTGAAGAGAAAGTAAATGAGGGACAATGGTTATCAAAAAGATGGGTGAGATTTATAGGAAGAGCTGCATTTCTTCTCCTGATCTGTCTTTCCCTCCACCTGTAATGTACAAGTCAAACCAATAAATGGTAGGGGGAGAGAGAGAGAGAGAAAGTACACTTGTAAGAATCCTTTTTAGGGCGATAGCTAAAGGATATGGAGTTTCTTCTCGAGATGATGAAAATGTTCTAAAATTGACTGTGTAATGGTGGCACATATCTGAATATATTAAAAACCATTGAACTTTATACTTTAAACGGGTGACTGTATGGTATGTGAATTACATCTCAATAAAGCTGTTAAAAAGAAAAAACAAAGGACACACTTCCTACTGGGGCCTGGCCTTGGACGTTAACTTGGAAGGGCACGGGTGTTCAATCCCCACCAGCGTGGGTCCCAGGAGTCGGGTCACCCACAGAGTCCAGGAGGAAGTGGAAAGGCTGGAAAAGGGCCTCCGTCTCTAAACCCAGCCACGTCACAGGTCCAGTTAGAGACTTGTGGCAATCGGTTTGTAGGATGTCACTGCTGGTAGGAATGTTAGAGGCCACGAGGTTCAATTCCCGTTTCTCAGATGCAGAAACCGAGGCCCAGGAAGGGGAGGGACTTGTCCACAGAACACAGCTCGTTAGAGTCAAATCTGGGGCCTGAGCCTTGTCTTCTGATGCTTATTCTAACGTCTTTCCTTTTTCCTTCCACAAAGAACGACTGAAATATGTGCTGGGATCTATGTGTTCACAGTCAGCCTTAGAGAGTATAGAGGGGGCTGGCGGTGTGGGGTAAACAGGCCACTACACCACAGTCTGAGGCACTCTGATGGGGGAAGTAGAGGAGGCTATAGGTAGATCTAGAGAGGGACAACAACTGTGTGTGCGTGCACGTTGCTAAGGGATGGTTTCCTAAAGAAGTTACTTTCCATCTGAGGTCGAACTGATGAGTAGGAATCAGGTACAGCTTGGGGACGGGGGGAAGGGGGGAGTGGGGGTGAGCTGGGGCATCTACGTTATTCAGGAGACATTCAGTTTGATACGGAAGACTGACTGGGGAGTGAGCAGAGAATGTGGAGAATGAGACTGAAGAGGTTCTAGATTCTCTGGGACCTTCTATAACTACCTATGGTGTTTGGGCTTTACCTCGAGGTTAACAAGAGCCCTTGATGAGTTCGCTGCCCATTGCTCTGGCGTCCACATCGTGCTCAGGGAGCTCTCCTCTGGTCCAACACCCCTCGCTGCCAACCCCAGGCTCTTAGGTCAGCTGCATAACAACCCTCTTTTACTGAGCACGTACTGCATGGCTGGCTCGGGACTCAAGTGGGTATTTAACGCTGAGGAACTCATTTAATCTCCATAACAACCCAATAAATTATTGACCAAAATGATTCACATTTTACAGATGCTAGTAGCTGACACTTATTTAGATTAACTATGTGCCGGGCATGTTCTAAGGACTTTACATATATCAACTAACTTATTCTTCATGGAAACCCCGTATGGTAGGTACCAGGATTACCTGCATACGATAAACTAGGAGACTGAAGCACGAGGAAGATAAATAACTTGCTCGACTAGCCGCTCACAGAGAGTCAGCCCCTGCTTGTCTCCATTTCTCTAGACCCCCCAACAGAAGAAAACTAAAAAAAAAGATGTAAAATTTAGAGAAAAATAAAGCATTTCCCCCTTATTGTTAAATTCCTGGCCCTCCTTCAAACAAACAAAGAAACAAACAACCCTCCCAAACTCAAGGTGGGAATCTTCTTGTCCAGGAAAGAGGGGAGGGGTGATAGGCAAAGGGCTAGGACATCACATAGGAAGGGCAGACCACACATCTTGTGGGAGGGGGTACAGGCAGAATTCCAAAACCACCCTATGGCCTTCACCCCCTGGGGTTACCCCCATGACTATGTTATGGGATGCGGCAAAAGGCGTTTTGCAGGTGTAATTAAGGTTACTAATCAGATGACCTTAGAATTGGTAGATTATCCAGGGGGACCTAACCCAAACATGTCAGCCCTTTAAGAGCAGAGGATTTTCTCCAGAAAAGGTAGAAAAGGGCATCACAGAGACTGAAGTGTGAGAGGGCTCTGATGCCAGGGAAGTTCTCTGTTGGTGATCTTTACATTTTATCATTCCTTCTGCACCTATTCATTGGAATCCTTCTGAGAAGGATTCTTTTCCTCATCAACTATGTGGTTGGCTTGATAAAGAGTTCATACAGGGAAGGCAGTGTAAACGTTTGATTTTTTTTCCCCCTTATTTAATCAATTTTCAAAAAAGTTTTTAAAATGCCATTATGCCAATCAAAGGGCTGAAGTCCAGAGAATGGATGGGTTGCAGAGTGCTAGAGCCCAGATTTGAATTGAAGTTGTCCCAGGGTCCAACTGTGGGCTTAACCACTGCACCTCACTGCCTCCCAGAAGGAGGAAAATGGTCATGAGATAATGTCAAATTAAGCAGGCAGAATATGAATCTAGTGAGATATTTATAGATGCATAGAAAAGATGGAGGGAAATACGCCAGAATTTTTACAGTGGTTATTCCTGAAAAGTTGAAAAACAAAAAGCACCCAGAACACTTGGGTTCCTCTGTTTCTGGTCCTTTCTCAAAGGCTGCTGAGAACCTATAGAGGGTATTAAGTTCTTTTTGTGCAATGAGCAGGGCACTTTTCTTGTTTATAAAGGTCCCTGTCATTGTCCTCGAATGCTGGCGAGTGTCCCATGGGAGAGCTTGGCAGTGTCTTTCTCTAAGGAGAGAGGGGCTGTATCACTTCAAGGATTCCTAGGCACTTTCTGTGGCTACTGTTGGTGTGGTTTAGTGGGGAAGAGGCTGACCTGGAGTCAGATCATTTAGGCTCACGCTTTGGCTTAGCCACTTCCTAGCTCTGTGACCTTGGGCAAGTTAACCTCTATGTTCCTCAGTTTACTCAACTCTGAAGCGGAGAGGGTCACAGTGCGGACCTCCTAGAGTTTGGGAGGGTTACAGGAGTTAATGCAAATCAGATGCAGGCCTTAAAAAGTACTCAAGGAGCGCTAGTTATTCTTATGCAGGAGAGCCTGGAAGAATCATTGGCTCCAGATAGTTTTGCTGTTACGAGAATGGAAGGGAGGACCGCTTCCCCAGGTGCCAGAAGGCTTGCAGCGAAGCCCAGGCTCTGCTTCTGTGACACACATTTTCCCTATCCAATTTATCTTGGCACAAAAGGATAATTCATTGGTATGTCCACATCCTGGTCCTTGACATACATCTTCCCTGCTCGTGAATGTGGTGACAGCTCCCCAGGTCCCCTGGACTTTCTTCTCTGAGTTTCCCATTAATGTTGTCTACACGAAGGAAGTCCTGGTGTTTGCCTTTCCCCAAAGTCATCCTTCTTTGGAGAACAGAGGGTAGGGTGAAGGGTGGGGGCCCTGAAGAGGAGGGAGGTGGGAGAAAGACCATCCCAAGACGTCAATGTGACCTTGAGATCCAGCAGCATGGCTTAGAAATACACAGGCCAGCTACCTCCCAGCAAGGCTTGCCGGCGCCAGCCCTGCCCTTCCTGGCAGCCAGGAGAAGGCACGTCTGGAATGAAACTGGTCCTGCTCTGGGGAAGGGGTGAATGGTTACTTGTGAAGCTAGTTCTTGGGTTTGATTTTCTCCTCAAGTACCTCAATTTCTTCCTCTTCACCAGACAAGTGCATGCAGCTTGGCGATTTCCAACCATTCCCAGCCCTAATAATTGACCCGATGGGCTTCTGTAAATGATTGGGGTCCTGCCGAGGCCTGGATTCTCAGTTGGGATCCCCAGGAGTGAGGACAATCATTCTATTCCTTTCCCAAGTGTTTGGACTTTGGGTCAGAAGCCGCCACGGAAAGGGGAAAAAGAGAAAACACTTCTCGATGAAATGTTCTTCCTTTTGGACACGACTCCAGGCGTGTTAGGAATGGAAGTGACGTTTTCTCATTCATTCGTCTCATTCACTTATTTATTCATTCATTGGAGAAATATGTATTGGTTCTTTTAGAGAGTGCTTTTCAGACTTTTGCTTTTAGCAGCAGAACCCCTATTTAATAAAATCTTCATGAAACCCAATATATGAGAGACTGAACTGAAGTTCAGAGAGATTCAGGGACTTGCCCAAGGCATCCACACTCTTTAATGGTGGTGCTGGGTGGCATCCAGATATGCTCATTTCTAACCCTTCAGTCAGATATGCCCTTGTTATTTGGAGCATTTATAGACAAGTACACGCAGTCCTAAACTTACGAGTGAGTTCTGTTCCAAAAGTTCATCAGGAAATCCGCTACCTGGACTTGGAATATATTTCCCTATAGAAACAGAGGTACGGATGGTGGTGAGGTGCCCAGACCGGCCCACAAAAGCAAGTTTAATCCACAATATGTTGGAATTCTAGAACTAACAGTTCTTCTTTAGCTTTGTGCTTCTAAGAGCCCTGAGGAACTTGTGTACTTGGACAGTAAGACATCCTTTGTGGGGAACATGGCTGTGAGTTCCCACCCATGTGGACACAGTAAGGGACTAGGCAGTGAGCAAAAATGGCCTTTGCATGTTTTGAAAGATGCCACCGTTTTCTTTGGTCCCAATAGAATGTCAAGCTCCCAAAGGAAGGGATTTTTGCTTATTTTGTTTCCTACCGTATTCCCAACATATAAGTGCCCATAAGAAGTGCTTGATAAATGATTGTTGAATGAATAAATGCACTAAAGTTTCATAGATTTCTTGAACACACATCTCCAGGAGGCTTGGTTATTTGTTTCCAAGAAACAAATATATTCTAAATATATTATATTTAGAAACAGCAAAGTAAAGGCTGATATAGACAGATCACACCAACAGCAGGGAGAGGTGACCAGCATTCAGGCAGGAGAAAAAAAAAACAACGTAAAAAGCTGATACAGGATCTCCAAAAGCACAACAGCCTGGGATCATTCAGGTCAGGAAACTTGGGAGTCATTACTGTAAAGTACACATTAATTAATGCTTATAATTTATCACCCTTGTTTAAGGATGGAGGAAAGGTTGTGTGGAAATTGTCGAAATCATAATAAAAAGTTATGTTTCTTAAAGAAACAAACTCTTCTTTTATCTGGAAAAACATTCTAGGATTCTTCAAGTTCCAAGTGCCTAAGTGTTCTAGTCTGTAATATGAGAAAAACGTTGGATGTTACACTTTACAGTAGGGACTATTTGGGGCTCTCAGCCTTTTTGGACTGCAAATATAATTGGGTAACAAATGAGAAACTTTGCTTTTAAAGCAAAAACGAAACTGAAAGAGGCATCTTAGCCTGCTGCAGACAGCAGTTAATCGCAGGTGGCCCAGGGTGGCCTTCCAGGAGCCCAGGCAGGAGTAGCATTTCTGCAGAGTGTGCATCCTTGGGGGAATTTTGCTTGAAGACAGAGCGTGGGCTTCAGACTAAGACAGAACTTCACTCAGTGTAGGCGCTTCCACTTACTAGCTGTGTTACTTTGGACAGCTCATTAACCACTCTGAGCCTTGGTTTTTTTTCTTCCTCCAGAAGGTAATGTCTTCCTTATAGAGTTGTGAGGTTTAACTGAAATAGCATATTTAAAGGGCCAGGTATGGTGCTGTTACATGAAAGATACTCAACAAATGCAACTTCTTCTCTTACTATTTCCAGGAGATACCCTGCTCTACTTGCTATGATTGAATTTGAGTGAAGGGTGGTGTGTGTGTGTGTGTGTGTGTGTGTGTGTGTGTGTGAGTGTGTGTGTGTGTGTCTGCAAGTGGCTTGTTCACTCAACAAGTCTTCCCTCCAGCAGTTCTCCTCCTTTCTTGCCCTGCTCCGTGTCTGGATGGGCTGTTGGGCCGATGACCATAGTCTAAGAACACTTTGCAAAGTTTTGGTAAATATTTGACCCCTCTAGTTTAGGCAATGATTTGAGTTTGAGAACCAGTGACAGAGCATCATTTCCATGAACAGCTGTGCTTACAATGGAAAGATGAAAACAAAACACACCCTTCCATCCCCCCACCTCCTTTCCTAAGACCACCGTATCCATGAGGGCAATGGCCTGCATGAGTCAAGATAGTCTGAACACACCTCTCCTTCCTCAAGCGTCAAACCCTGTTGCTTGGGAGTAGAGACCAAGAGTTTTATACAAAGGGTTCATAAACTTTCCTAATTTTGGGAGCGTGGGGTTGTAGTTAAATGTGAGCTGCCCCGATCCCCCCTGGGGACAAAGGCACTGATTTCTCCAGCTGCGGGAAGTGTTGCTGCTCGTGTCACTTTGCTTGTCTCCCTCTGGGCATTGCCCCCAACTGAAGGGAGCTCCCTCACCTGAGCTGTGTCCCCTCTCCAGGGGCAGCCCATGTCCAAGGACTGGGCAATGTGGTATGGAAAGATCTGGTCCTCTTGTCTCAATGTGGGACATCTCTGAAGGCCTGCCCAGCCACAGAGCTCTCCATGGGATTGGCTAAGGTCTCTGCTACAGCTGCATTGCCACTGAACTTCAGCTTCTGCCCCATCCTGCTTCCTTCACACACTCTCAAGGACACTTCCCAATAAATCACCTGCAGGCAGATCTCCATCTCAAGGCCTGTTTCTGGGGGAGAGGGACCTACAGCACTTGGTGTAAGAAGAGGTGCAAGGAAGCATGTGTTAAAATGGGGTCTGGTGGACTTCAGACTATACTACAAAGCTACAGTAATCAAGACAGTATGGTACTGGCACAAAAACAGAAATTAGATGAATGGAACAGGATAGAATGCCCAGAGATAAACCCATGCACATATGGTCAACTTATTTTTGATAAAGGAGGCAAGATTATACAATGGAGAAAAGATAGCTTCTTCAATAAGTGGTGTTGGGAAAACTGGACAGCTACATGCAAAAGAATGAAATTAGAACACTCCCTAATACCATACACAAAAATAAACTCAAAATGGATTAAAGACCTAAACATAAGGCCAGACACTATAAAAGTCTTAGAGGAAAACATAGGCAGAACCCTCTATGACATAAATCACAGCAAGATCCTTTTTGACCCACCTCCTAGAGAAATGGAAGTAAAAACAAAAATAAACAAATGGGACCTAATGAAACTTAAAATCTTCTGCACAGCAAAGGAAACCATAAACAAGACAAAAAGACAACTCTCAGAATGGGAGAAAATATTTGCAAATGAAGAAACTGACAAAGGATTCATCTCCAATATTTACAAGCAGCTCATGCAGCTCAATATCAATAAAACAAACAACCCAACCCTAAAATGAGCAGAAGAGTTAAATAGACATTTCTCCAAAGAAGATATACAGATTGTCAACAGACACATGAGAGGATGCTCAACAGCACTAATCATTAGAGAAATGCAAATCAAAACTACAATGAGGTATCACCTCACACCGGCCAGAATGGCCATCATCAAAAAATCTACAAACGATAAATGCTGGAGAGGGTGTGGAGAAAAGGGAACCCTCCTGCACTGTTGATGGGAATGTAAATTGACACAGCCACTATGGAGAACAGTATGGAGGTTCCTTAAAAAACTAAAAATATAACTACCATATGACCCAGCAATCCCACTACTGGGCAGATACCCTGAGAAAACCATAATTCAAAAAGAGTCATGGACCACAATGTTCATTGCAGCTCTATTTACAATAGCCAGGACATGAAGGCAACCTAAGTGTCCATCGACAGATAAATGGATAAAGAAGATGTGGCACATATATACAATGGAATATTACTCAGCTATAAAAAGAAACGAAATTGAGTTATTTGTAGTGAGGTGGATGGACATAGAGTCTGTCATACAGAGTGAAGTAAGTCAGAAAGAGAAAAACAAATATCGTATACTAACACATGTATATGGAATCTAAAAAAAAAAAAAGCGTTCTGAAGAACCCTAGGGGCAGGACGGGAATAAAGACGCAGACATAGAGAATGGACTTGAGGACATGGGAAGGGGGAAGGGTAAGCTGGGACGAAGTGAGAGAGTGGCATGGGCATATATACACTACCAAACGTAAGGTAGATAGCTAGTGGGAAGCAGCTGCATAGCACAGGGAGATCAGCTCCGTGCTTTGTGACCACCTAGAGGGGTGGGATAGGGAGGGTGGGAGGGAGAGTCAAGAGGGAGGGGATATGGGGATATATATATAACTGATTCACTGTGTTATAAAGCAGAAATTAACACACCACTGTAAAGCAATTATACCCCAATAAAGATGTTAAAAAAAAAATGGGGCCTGGGAGCTGGAGCATCCACCGGCCAACTGGCTATGAGGCCCTGTGTCTGGTGGTAGGTGATGTTTTCATGGAACCTGGCCCGCGGTAGCAGCTCCATTGTCAAACCTTCACTGGCAGGCAGATGAGAGTGGACATGGATGGAAGGAGATGTCCTGGCAGGTATAATGTCTCACGTGTCTGAGAGGTTGGGGGCAGCAGTGATTATACGGACTGAGGGAACATAGCTGTTCCTGGGAGCTACTGATGCATTGGGGAGAGACAATGAAGCTTGGGGATAATTAATCACCAAGTTCACACCAAGGACCTCCATATAAAGAGAATCTTATCGCCTGAAGCTAGAGGGGGGATAGTGGGGATTAGGCCTAGAACTAAAGACAGTAGAGCTCCAGAGCAAGGCTCGATCCTCTACCCCAGCCAGGCTGCCCTGCCAAAGTCAGGGTCCTGAGACTTGCGACAGAGACACCTGGGTTGGTACAGTAAGACATTGAATCCCCAGATTCCTCCGACCCCTCTGGGTCAGCAGAAGCAGCCCACTCCTTCCTGTTAAAGCCTAACTGCCCCCCTTCCCCCTCCGTGGCTTGAAGACAGTGGAGGGGGCTCTGCCTTTCAAGACCCCAGGTGTCCCCTCAGGACTCAGCCATTCCTCCCTTCCTGCCACCAGCCTAATAACCGGGGATAAGTCATGACATAATCTGGTCAGAAAAAGGCTGGGCCTGCTAAGGGAAGAAAGGGCTTGCACCCCAAAGGGCGTGCAGATGTATCCAGCAGGTACCTCCCAGACCTGGGAGAGTGTGTGTGAAGCCGCTTTCTGAAGGTGTGGGATTCAGTGGCAAAACATAAGGGAATCGACCGGACGCGCAGGCTCAGCGGCCATGGCTCACGGGCCCAGCCGCTCCACGGCATGTGGGATCCTCCCGGACCGGGGCACGAACCCGTGTCCCCTGCATCGGCAGGCAGACTCTCAACCACCGCGCCACCAGGGAAGCCCAAAGACGGTTTTATATTATATTTGCTTGTTTTTATTTGTCTGCTAGGGGAGCACTCTCCTCTTATTGAGGATTGAACCACACGACGAGGACCCTGGAAGTTAGTGCTAGCACGTGCCGCTAGGGGGACTCTTGGAAACTTGGAGAAAGTGCAGGCCCGGACTTAGTGAAGTAGAAATTCCAGAACTGTCGTGGTGGACAGTGGAAGAATGGGTGGATAGGCTTAAAGAAGTGGCCACGTTAGAGTTGATTTAGTAAGGCTGGAAAACTCACACTGACTATTTTCTAAGGGAACCGAAGGACTCTCCCAACCCAACCCCCATTTTTTTCAATTTTTATCAAAATATAGTTGATTTACAATATTGCGTTAGTTTCGGATGTACAGCAAAGTGATTCAGTTATACATATATGCATATTCTTTTTCAGATTCTTTTCCCTTACATGTTATTACAAGATATTGAGTAGAGTTCCCTGTACTATACAGTAGGTCCTTGTTGATTATCTATTTTATATACAGTAGTGTGTACATGTTAATTCCAAACTGCTAATTTATCCCTCTCCCCCCAACCTTTTCCCCTTTGGTAACCATAAGTCTTTTTTCTATGTCTGTGAGTCAACTTCTGTTTTATAAATAAGGTATTTGTATCATCTTTTTAGATTCCACATATAAGCAATATCATGTGATATTTATCTTTCTCTGTCTGACTTACTTTACTTAGTATGAAAATCTCTAAGTCCATCCATGTTGCTGCAAATGGCATGATTTCATTCTTTTTCATGGCTGAGTAGTATTCCATTGTATATATGTACCACATCTTCTTTATCCATTCATCTGTCAATGGACACTTAGCCAACCCCATTTATGAAAGTAATGAAGACTATTTCCTTCACCAGTGTTGTTGAGAAACTCAGTGGTGGCTGTCCTCTGTAGGCTAGGGCTGACCATTGGAGATTCTGTGACAGAAATTCACTCCTTTATACCAATGGGGATGATAGGGTCGCCAAATAGGAGGGGCCAGCTGGTGTTACGGTCGTCAGAAGCAAGGTAGGCACAGTTATCGGGGGAGCAGGGACAGAGTGGTGGTTGGGGGGCCTGACCTGCAGAGAACCATGAACGTAGTTAATAGAATATCACCCCTCGGGGCAAGCAGATGGGCAGCTAACATGGGAATCACTCACGCTATACAACCAAGAGAAATTATGCTCAGGAAGCTGAGGGTGGCTACCCCCAGTAAACAGGTGTGATTCCTTGCCTAGTTTCTGGACCTGAGCCAGTGTTTAGACCTGGGACCTATCAACTAAGGGAGAGATCAGGTCTCCAGAGGAGAGGACCCTGTAATGCCACAGCCAATATATAATGATTTCTTTAGTCCTTCCCCAAATGTACAAGTGGCCATTTACTTGGGTAACCATTCCCTGGGGAAGAGGGAAGATGCAGACTTATCAAGGACTTTTGGACACAGGATCTGTGTTGACTCCCAGGAAACTGAAGCTTCAGTATGGTCGCTCTGGCTAAGTCTGACTCACAGTGGGTCCATTCGGTCCTCTGATCCACCCAGTGGTCACTTTCCCGATCCCTGAATGTATAACTGGAATAGACTTCGTAGTTGGCAGGACCACATTGGCTCCTTAGCATGTGGGGTAAGAGATATTGGAATAGGAGTGGCTTCTGAATCTTCCCCCACCTCCTGGCCAAAATAGTAAATAAAAACCAATATGGCATCCTGACAGGAGGAAATGTCATAAATCAGTGCCGTTCTTAAAGAACTAAAGGATGCCCAGATGACGGTCCAGACCATATTCTCATTTAACCCACTAATTTAGACTCTACAAAAACCAGATGATCTTGGGGGATGACAGTGAACTAGCACAAACTCAGCCAGGCGGGAGCCCTGATTGCAATTGTTTTGTCAGTTGTAGTATCTGTGCTAGACGGATTGGTGTGGCCTCAGGTACAGGCCACTGATGTGGCGAATGCATTTTTTCCATACCTATCAGGGAGATCAAAGCACGTCACATTCATAGGAGATGGACAACAGTATACCTTTATGTCTTGGCCTAGGGCTACATTCACTCTTCTGCCCTCTGTCATAACAAAGCCTGAAGGGACCTAGGCCTTCTAGACATTCCACAGAATGACATAGCGGTACACTCTATTCATGCCATTTTGATCATCTTCCTGGGGATTAACAAGCAACAGCAAGTATGTGGAGGCATTGGTAAGACACACATACTACAGACAGTGGGAAATGAATCAGTTAACTTTGTACACAGTGCTCTGTCTCAGACTGTTTCCTGGGGAACCTGTCTTACGGTAAGGATGTCTAAATACTGAGTCTCCACCTGGAACCGGGCTACCTGTATCAGGCTGGACTAAGCAGCCGCATAGCACAGGGAGACCAGCTCGGTGCTTTGTGACCGCCTGGAGGGGTGGGATGGGGAGGGTGGGAGGGAGGGAGACGCAAGAGGGAAGAGATATGGGAACATATGTATATGTATAACTGATTCACTTTGTTATAAAGCAGAAACTAACACACCATTGTAAAGCAATTATACTGCAATAAAGATGTAAAACAAAACAAAACAAAACAAAATGATGCCAACACCTTGATGGCTTAACACAAAAACAGTGCTTTCATCACTAATGAAAAACCCGATGAGGCTGTTTCTGGTTGGTTGGTTGGTTGGTTGGTTCCTCAGAGCCCTTGAGGATGGTTGGCACCATTGTCACCACCTGGCAGCCACGGTCTCTGTGGACGGGTCTCCATCCAGGGAGCGCACGGGAGACTTAACCACCTGGGCCTGAACCTGACACAGCCCTTTGGCTCACGTTTATTGGTGAGGAGAGTCCCATGAACTGATGCAGTTGCACAGGGTGGGGAGTGAGCATGGAGTTGAAAATTGTAGACGGGGCAGCAGATCCCCAGAAACAACGCCATGCTGTGTCAAGGGGGGCATGAGCCTTGGGGGTCATCTCTGCCACACCAACCTAAGCAAAGCTGGGAGATAAGTGAGGTTAGTCTTTTTTTTTTAAATTTATTAATTTTGGCTGCATTGTGTCTTCATTGCCGCATGCAGGCTCTCTCTAGTTGTGGCGAGCACGGGCTACTCTCTTCGTTGTGGTGCGTGGGCTTCTCACTGTGGTGGCTTCTCTCGTTGCGGAGCACAGTCTTCTCATTGCGGTGGCTTCTCTTATTGCGGAGCATGGGCTCTAGGCGTGTGGGCTTCATCAATTGTGGCACACGGGCTCAGTAGTTGTGGCTTGCAGGCTCTAGAGCGCAGACTCAGTAGCTGTGGTGCATGGGCTTATTTGCTCCGTGGTATGTGGGATCTTCCCGGGCCAGGGCTCGAACCCGTGTCCCCTCATTTGCAGGCGGATTCTTAACCACTGCGCCACCAGGGAAGCCCCCAAGTGAGGTTAGTCTTGACTCCATCTAATGCACTCCTCCGCAGACTCCCAGTTTTGTGACTCTTTCCCCTTCCCGGCTCTGACCTCTGATTATTCTTTGAAGAATTGCTCTCAGAGCGCCGTTAAGTGACTAAGTTCCTAGCTGACAACCAGACCATCGGCTCAATACCCATCCCTTCCTAGACCTTGAAATTCTCTCCCATCTTCAGCAGGCCCTTCCAGAGCTCTCTGCCTTTGCCGGTGCAGGGACCCCTCCGGAGCACCGTTATCTTCCAGCCGGAATGGATGACTTTTCTCGTTCTTCACGATCCAGCTCAGAAATAACGTCCTCGGTGTTCCTGACTCCTTGAATATACTTGGATTACAGCATTTATCACACTGGAGCATAAAGAACTGGGTGCCCATGGGTCTTCTGAACGTGGTGTGTGTCCATGTCATGAGAACAGAAGCTGCATGGGGTCAGGATTCTTTCCTACTCTGTGTTCCCCGGAGCCTAGGGCAGCAGTTGGACCAGAGTAGACACTCGTTCAGCGTGTGTTGCGTGAACAATCCTTTGTCCCTTTTCTGCCCTGGCACAGTGCCCAGCATGCAGCAGGCCCTCAGTTGCCGAAGGATGTCATGTTTGCAAGGTCAGAGTGTTTGCAGTCTCATGTCATCCTTGCTGGTGGTGGGGTTTCAGGTACTGTCTTTGAGGGATGGTTCTGATTCTGGAAAATCCTAGTTCTGGCTGAAATTATTCTACCTAGACACACACAGACACACACACGCACCCCCCCCCCCCCCCCGACAGACACACAGACACATGCACACACAGCCCTTTATTCCCAGGTCCTCCCCCCAAGTCCTTTTTGAAGATGGAGGCCCAAGGAAACCAGTTCTTGTAAAACTACTTCTTGTAAAACCATTTTGTTATTTTTCTACCCTGTTGAGTCTGCGCCTCCACCCTGCCCACCCTGAGCCCCGGGCCCGTACCTCCAGGGCTGGTTCCTCATCAGACAGAATTGTTCCCACAAAGGCCCAGAACCGGAGACTTAAATTGGATTTGCCTGTGGCTTTGGGCTCCCCGCGTCCTCCCTCTTTTGTTTTTGATTTATCGTTTTAATCAGTTGTAGTCAATCATTCCCTCTCTGTCTTGCTTCACCATAAACACAACTCTTTGCCAAAAAAATTATAACTGTATTAAATGATTTTATGACAGTAAACTGCAGATTGTACAGTGTAAACACAGGTGTTTCTCATCCCCACACCCTCCAGCTCTGCCCGGACCGGCAGGGGTGCCGTGGAGGAAGGGTGCCTTTGGGGCCACGAGGAAGGAGCTGCCCCTGGGAGTCTGAGGATAGCAGGTCGTGTGGTTCAACCCTTCACTAAAGAGGTCAAGAGACAGATTTCTGGGAGGAGAAGCCATCGGGCTCAGGTCGCACAGATGTCTGACGGCAGAGCCAGGGTGTGATTGAATTCATCAGATGTCTAAGATCCCTTCCAGGACGCTTCTGCTCTCTCCTCTCCTTCCCCAGGTCCATTTTAGGCACATTTCACTGTAGTACAGGTACTCGTGGAGGGAGGGAATGGGATAATGTGAATATTGTAATTTGTCCGAGGCTGTGTGTGTATACATATATACACACCTTGGGTCTTAATGTTTTTGTCCTACAGTTTGGGTAGATGTGGAACGCAAGACCGACAGCAGGGGGGTCTTCCTGCCCCCTATCATGGCAGGGAAGTGACGGAGACTTCTGATACTCTTGGGATGGCTGTATCAGGCATTGTTCTGGGGACAGGAATGGGGACAAAACAGACACAACAAAGGAGGTTTTTCCCGGGGTGAGGCTCTGGGGAAGCTGACCAGCTCAGCGCCCTGAGCAGTGAGGTGAGCTTTTTCCTGTGCTGGCCTGGTTGCTCTGGAAGGCTTGGGAAGTCTGAGATTCCAAAGCAGCTCATCTGAGAGCCTGCAGGGCACGGGGTTGAGTTTCTTTTGGTTCCAGGCACAGAGGAAGAAAGAGTAAGAAACACTTTGGGGGTAATTTCACCAGGGGAATTACCCCCTATAATTTCCATCCCTAACCATGAAAAAGGCATTTTTCAAACAGGTGATTTATTAGATGGAGGAGAGGATTCCAAAGATAGGGCTATTTGGGACGACCCGTTGATGATGTCGTATCCCCGCTGGGATGTTTCATAGCCTAAGCTTTCTGGCCCTTTGGGAATCAACACGTGTGTGTGCGCAAACACACGTGCAGTATGTGTATAATATATATTCCTATACGGTTTAGTCTGAACACTGGCTGTTTCCGCTCCTTCCTGTTTGTTTCTTGGTTTTGGCTTACCTGGGCCCTGCAGGAAACACATCCAATATTTACCAAGCAGCTCCAAAGGTTACATTCGCTTCCCAAAGTTTTTATTCCTCCTTTGTTTGGGTAAGTTTCAGCTCACAAGAGAAGCTGTTTTTGCTGAGCCTGGCCTGCACAAGAGAGGCAGAAACACAGGCCCATCTGGTGAAGATTGGAACATAAATAGCCCCCTTTAAAAATAAATCTCCGCTTTTAACTCTGTAGATAAAAATATCTGAATGAAGGACAATTCTTAATCTCCACCTTCTCCCCTGCTTGACTCAAGCGTTTCTAAGTGGAGTTTTTTCCCCCTTCTCCTGTTACAGGTTCCATTTTGGCTTTGATTCTAGCGAGTTTACTGACAGATTACTTCATTTTAACTATATGGCTTTTCTGTCTAGTGGGAGGCATATTTCTAAGTATCATATTTATCAAAAGAGCTCTGCAAAACAAGGGCCAGAATTACTCTTTTGATGGTTCCCCCTCTAACTACAACCACAATAAATTTTGTAAGAAAGAATGCTCAACTGGGGACCTTTTATGTTAAAGCCGAGAAGTGGGGTTCAGACATTGTCACTTTCAAACCTCCATCAGGCGAGCTGTTTCTCCCCCCCTCCTCCCGCCCCCTCCCTGGGCAGAAATCTCACATCTGGTCTCACTTGCACGGCTGGTCCTGGGCTCCCAGGGGCTCCATATTTTTTCCCCTATAACTTTAAATCAGAGGAGCATTTCAGTAAATCACAGGGAACACTTATTTATTGGACATAGTTTTGGGTCTCTTAAAGCATGGAAAATAAATTTAATGGAGCATTCGGAGCATTTCTCCAATCTTTGAGGGATTACTTGGGGAATTTGTCATCTGTGCCAAGCCCAGCAGCTTGATCCAGAGAGATGGGGAGGAAATAATGGGAGAATCTTCTCCGAAGGCCTAGGTGGGTCCTAAGTCACCCCCAAGAAAGACGACTAAGAAGGGGCCCAGTCGCCAGCAAGGTGGATGGGCAACATTGCCGTTTAGTTAAAAAACTATCATTTCAGCTGGAGGGTGACTTTAATCTGAATTACATTTTGTTTCTGTCATCTACTCTTGCTGTGTAATTTATGGACGACCATGGCATGCTTCTTAATCTCAAACACCAAAGGAGGGAGGTGAAGATGGGGGCCAGGGGAAGGAACAAAGGAGGACTGTGAACTCAAAGAGGCAAGGGGGCAGCTCTGGGAGACTCAGGGGCAACCTCAAGGGGCGTGGAAGCGCAGGCCAGCGTGGGACCTGGCTGGAGAGGTGAGGGCCCCAGGCACTCATCTCTCAGACCTGGCGAGAGCCCTACCTAGTGGAGCGGCACATCCCTGGGGCGTGGTGTGTACGTTTCAGGGCTGTGGGGATCGGGTTTGGGAATGGCCCGACCTGGGCAGTTACAGCAAGTCCCTGACATACGGACCTTCAAGTTGCGAACTTTCAAAGATGCAAATGTGCAGTCGCATGTCCAATCACGTGTTAGTTCACCTGTCCGGTGTACATTGTCACGTGAGTGCATCCTCTATAAATGGTTGTGCTTTTGTGTATTTTACTATACAGTGCTGTAGAGAGTACAGTACCTTTATTTCAAGCCCAGGAGGTCCGGAAGCAAGTAAAAGCAGTGGTATATAGCCTATTGGGTTAGGTGGGTACCTAGGCTAACTTTGCTGGACTTAACGAACACGCTCTCGGAACTGGACTCGTTCGGATGTAGGGGACTTACCGTATTCACGATCGAAAGGCGAGGACTTGACTGTGGAGTCTGACTTTCCCAGGATGGATCAGAACTGATGAATGGGTGGAGGACGGTCTCCCCGGGAGAGGTTGTCACCGGGCTGGGTGGGCAAGTTTCACTCCTGCTGTCCTTGAGCGGGAAATGAGGGTAAATGGGGGTGATGCTTCTCCCCGGAGGGAAGACAGTCAGAGGAGCTGTTTTGGGGCCTTAGGAACACGGAGCCTTGAGTTCAGGGTAGTGGGGACGCTTCTTTAGGAGAGAAAGATGGAAGGTGGGGTGCTGAGGGAATCCCCAGGAGGATGTGCTCCCCTTCACATGGGGGCTATGGGAGGCACGAAGGACTTGTTCGCGAGGGCAGACAGGCTCTGTGTTTGGAGGCAGAGTGACAATGACATTATTGTGTCATTATTAGCATTAGCTGCAACGGCAACCATGCCCACAAGCGTTTTGGGTCTTTGCCTTTTGCGTTGTCCTCATCTCAGTCTCTGTTAAGAAGGAAGAAGGCTGGCACTCTTGTTTTTAGGCTCAGATGGGTAAAGTGAGGCATAAAAAGGAACAAAGGTGGGTGGAGATGCTCAGGTCACAGGGGCGGCCCCTTTCCAGCTTTCATGCCCTCAGGCTCCCCCCCCCCCGCCCCCGCCCCCACCGCTGTGGAGAGAATTCTGCTCCAGGTTTTCTTGGCGTTACTCTGACGTCTTGGGGAGAGAGCTTTTCTCTCTAATTTCCCATCCTCAGCTAGGAGCTCTTTCTGTCCCGAGATGGGCTTCCTCTTCGTTGCCTCTTTATTCTTTGCCTTTTTAACCTCGCGGACCAGCCCTGGCCTGGGACCTAGCAGATGGGGCTGGGGGCTGGGAACTTGCACGGAAGGGGTGGCTGCAGGAACGAGGAGGGGTGATGTCCCCACCCTCCCGGCAGGACAGGCTGAGGGCCAAGTGGACCCTGCAGCAGTTGTGAGTCTGTCCAGACTCAAAGTTGAGCACCAGTTGGGATCACAGCCATCTGTGGGCTACATTTAGATGGGTCATTAGGCGTGGGTATAAAGTTCAGAAAATTACTGGTCAGCTGGGGTCGAAGCCCTGACCTTCATGTGACTCCCCCTGGCTATGTGCGCACTTTCTCCCCGACTGCTTGAGATCCTCTGTGGCTTCAGCCAGTGTCCAGCCTGGACTCCCCTCCCTTCTCCCCATGTCTAAGCGCTTGCCCCTCATGGTCTCAGGAACACACCAGGCTCAAGTTTACCTTTTCTCTTTGGTTTCTGTGGCCCTTCTCTTCCCGTCCATCCATCTGCTCTACACATGCTTTCAGGTCGAGATCAAGTTTTATTTTCTCCTAGTGCATGTCTCCGACCCCTTTACTTTCTCTGACCAGCATGCAGTGGCCACTGCACTCTGCAGCATGAAATTAAATAAGCAACCTAAATGCCCATCAACGGAGGAATGGATAAAGAAGATGTGGGGTGGGCTTCCCTGGTGGTGCAGTTGTTGAGAGTCCACCTGCCGATGCAGGAGACATGGGTTCGTGCCCCAGTCCGGGAAGATCCCACATGCCGCGGAGCGGCTGTGCCCGTGAGCCATGGCCGCTGAGGTTGCGCGTCCGGAGCCTGTGCTCTGCAACGGGAGGGGCCATGACAGTGAGAGGCCCGCGTACTGCAAAAAAAAAAAAAAAAAGATGTGGCATACACACACACACACACACACACACACACACACAGTAGAATATTACTCAGCCGTAAAAAAGAATGAAATAATGCCATTTGCAGCGACATGGATGGACCTAGAGAGTCATACTGAGTGAATTAATTCAGATGGAGAAAGACAAATATCATATGATATCACTTATATGTGGAATCTTTAAAAATGGCCCAAATGAACCTATTTACAAAACAGAAATAGAGTCACAGACGTAGAAAACAAACTTATGATTACCAAGGGGGAAAGATGGAGGGAGGATTGACATAAACACATTACTATAAATAAAATAAACAACAAAGGCGTACTGTATAGCACAGGGAATGGTACTCGATATTCTGTAATGACCTATATGGGAAAAGAATCTAAAAAAGAGTGGATATATGTCTATGTATAACTGATTCGCTTAGCTGTACACCTGAAACTAACACAATATTGTAAATCAACTAGACTCCAATAAAAATCAATTTTAAAAAACAGCTATTGCCTGGGAAACACAGTTTGCTTTTAAGAAATGTTCAAAAAAGATACTATTTTATTTTGACCCCTGTCGATTCACCGTTTCTCTGAACCGTCCCATCTCCTTACTGGAAAATGAGGGGTTTAGACGGATGATCTCTAAGGCCTTTGGCAGTTATAAAATTCTGTTTATAATTATCTTCTCATCTGGACTGTAACCTCCTCAAACACAAGGACAGTATCTTTTTCTTGCACTGACTGCCTCCATTGTCGAGCCCAGTGCTGGGCCCGGAGTGGGTATTCCCTAAGTTCTTTTGTGTCCTTTTTCCTACTGGCAATGGAAGGAATGAGGCATGGCTCAGATGCCCTGGAAGCCTGGTCTTGTAGTCTGGCCCGAAGAGAAATTGTTCCATCATTTGTGGATATGGTGAAAACTGCTGTGACGTCTTAACACTCCATGTGCTCTGTTGCAGGAAATTGACACTGAGGACTCTGCCTGGCACAGGCAGATGTCATTTTAAAGGGGGCCCGCCCCACACCTCCCCACCCCCTGCAGCCTACACGTTTTGTAGCAAAGAAGAAAAAAGTGCTCAGCTTGGTTCGGCTACTTACTGCCCACAAGACAGGGGCAAAGCACGTGGCTCGTGTGAGTCTGGGTTGCTCACCCCTACCGTGGCCACTGCCCTGTGGTGGGAATAAAAAGATGAGACATGTGAAAACATCCTGTAAATTGTGAAGCCAAGAGCGGGAGATGTGAAGTGGCCGAGGAGGCGTGGTGCTCGGTTTACTTAACATGTCATCATAGAAAGTCAAAAACTCAAACAGAAAAAAACACAACCTAAAAGGAAAGAAGCAAAGTGCTCTCTCTCTCCCGCTTTCATTCTGGGACAAAGAACCACTTCTGTTCTCTGGTTAATACTCTCTAGAGACTCCCCCTTTCCCACCCCTGTCAAAAAAAAAAAAAAAAAAAGAAATTAAAAGAAAGTCCAGGAGTAAGAGGGAGCAACCTGGTATATTCTGAAAGTTGACTCTGGGAAGAGAGGAAAATGTCAGCAAACAAAAGCTGTCACTCACTGGCAAGCTGCTGCCTCTGGGGAATCATCAGTAGGAAGAAAAACTAAAGCTCTGAACCTCGCCTGGAGCCGGCGCAGAGCTCGCGGCTGAGGCTGGTAGAACAGGACCCTCTGGATGGAACCTTCCTGCTCATTCTTGGGGTTTTAGCAGTTCCGAGGAGTCGCGCTGTTGGTTAAGAGTCTGCCTGCTGCCCCCTGAGTGGGCGCTGCGTCCCATTCTTCAGCATCCCGGCAGCCCTCGTGAACGGGTGTGTATGGTGGGACCAGGCCTCACCGCGGACATCAGTTGGAAACCCACCCACGCCCCCCTTAGCCTGTCTGATGCGCTCATGCCTCTCTTCCCCTTCCCCTGTCCCAACTTCCCCTCTCTTCCCACATCCATCCGCCTTGCCTGTCAATTTCCACCCCACGAATCAGAAGTCAGAGGCCCCTCCACCCCCAAGGCTGGTGACCGGGGCTCCAACCTTCTAGAAACCTGTTTGTGCGCAAACAAAGGCCGTCCCCCCCAACCCCTCTCAACACACCATCACGACTTTCCAAGACGATGATTGAGTTTTTCCCCTGTTCTGCTTGATATTTCTGCCAAAGCAAGAAAAATCCTCGTTGAAGTCTAGCAGGAAATCCAATAAAAATTCTTCAAAAGATGGGCTTGACATTGAAAAACAGCAAAATTATAAAATAGGCCTTAGAAAAGAGAGCAGAGAGTTATTATATCTGGCACCAGGCAAAAGCCCCGAGACCCCGTCCAAATGAGCCATCACAGACTGAAAGCGTTTAGCTTCCCGTTGATTAAATATGGAGAAGGACCCAGGGCTGCCAAGCCTCAGGGATCCAAAGTTTGTTTTCAGTCAGAATGTGTTTTCAGTCAATGGAAAAAATGGTCGGCCTGCGCTGGGCTGTGTAACCGAGAAGCCCCAGGTTTGGGCTGAAATATGGCTGTGAAGCAGAAAACCATGAGGGTAGTTAATCATCCCCCCCAGGCCCCTGTAATTTAACTCAGCGGCTCATTCCGCTTGGTAAGCTCCCCCAGCCTCCTTTCTTTCTTCTTCTCTCAGTTCCTTTCGTTCAAGGGGGGATAGATGAGTCCTTCGGAGGCTCATTTGAGGCTTCGTTTCAGTTGTGAAAACTCCTCACCCCCAAGGCACACCCCTCCCCTGTCGGGTCCCCACCACCCACTGCTCTGAGCACCCTGGGGGTATAACAACAGAGGCAGGAGACCATTCACATGGACGTCCTTCAGGGAAATCTCTTTGTCCCAGGAGCGTCCTGGAATTGGGGCCTGGAAAAATCTCTTCCTTCCCCACTGCCTTTCCAGGGAAGGCTCTTTTTCAGAGGCGTTTACTGCCATTCTTTTAACAGGGTGATCTTATTCGAGACTTATAGTTTCCTTTTTTCCTGGGTTCTCATCTGCCCCAGTGCATTCCCTTACAATGAAGAGTACAGGATATCACTCAGCTGTAAGAAAGAGTGAAATGATGCCATTTGCAGCAACATGGATGGACCTAGAGATGATCATACGAAGTGAAATAAATCAGACAGAGAAAGACAAATATCATATGATATCACTTATGTGTGAAATCTAAAAAAAAAAACTGATGCAGATGAACTTAGTTACGAAACAGAAACAGACTCACAGACAGAAAAGAAACTTGTGGTTACAGAAGGGGAAAGGGGAGGGAAGGGATAAATTAGGAGTTTGGAATTAGCAGATACAAGCTACTATATATAAAATAGATAAGCAACAAGGTCCTACTGTATAGCACAGGGAACTCTATTCAATATCTTGTAATAACCTACAATGGAAAAGAATCTGAAAAAGAAGAGATAAATATACGTATATTTATAACCGAATCGCTTTGCTGTACACCTGAAACTAACACAACGTTGTAAATCAACTACACTTCGATAAAAAAACAAAAAAATTTAAAAAAGTATAGGAAGTCTGCTTTTGGGTATCATTAAGGCCCCATGAATGAGGATCTGAGAGAGAGAGAGAGAGAGAGAGAGAGCGAGTCTTCAGGCTTGTGGAGCTGGACTTTGAGGTAAGCCAAACCTTCCCTGTCAAATGCAAACACCTATGCTACTCTTCCACTTCAAGTTTTACACCCGTGAGTAGCCTCAAGGGAGCTGTGATGATGGTGCATTTCTGATCCTGGTGCATTTCTTTTTTTGATTTTTAAAAATTTCCATCATTCCTTCTACTTTAAAAAAAACTGTTTTATTTATTTATTCATTCATTTATTTATTTTTACTGAAGTATAGTTGATTTACAATCTTATGCCAATCTCTGCTGTACAGCAAAGTGACTCAGTTATGCACATACAGACATTCTTTTTTCATATCCTTTTCCATTAGGGTTTAGCACAGGGTATTGAGTATAGTTCCCTTTGCTATAAAGTAGGACCTTGTGGTTTATCCATTCTAAATGTAATAGTTTGCATCTATGACGCTGGTGCATTTCTGATCCTCTTTCTCGCGCTCCCAGGGCCGTCACTGGCCCTGTGGCTTTCGTCAGCTTCATCTCTCCAATAACTGCTATTCGTGGAACCCCTCGCACTGAAATCTGTGTAAGATCGCAGGGCACGGGTCCAGCTGAGGCTTCGTTTGGTCTTCTGGTTGTTTCAAAGCGGTGGTCGACCCAGCCGCAGCCTCATCTCAAAGTCCAGCCTGTTTGATACCTTTCGGCCGGGCGCCCAAATTCAGTAACAGGAAGTCACTCCTGCCAAATATTTTTTGAGAACTAGGCAAATAAACTCAAGACAATGAATAAATAAATGGTTTGAAAATGGTGATATGGGAAATACTCAGTGGTTTAATGGAAACAGATTCTTTTGTGAGGACAGCAAGTCTCGGGTGACTCGGCTGTGGAAGACGTGAGCTCAGTCAGCAAATCCCTGGATGACCAAGGGAAGGAGCAAGGAGACAGGTCCATGGGGTTAGGTTGTCCCAGAGAGCAGCCCAAGAAGTTCTGGGCAGGGAGAAGTTTAAGTAAAAAGCCATGGATAGAATGTGGCCTGTGTGTGTGTGTGTGTGTGTGTGTGTGTGTGTGTGTGTGTGTGTGTGTGTGTGTCTGTGTGTGTGTGTGTGTGTGTGTGTGTGTGTGTGTGTGTGTGTGACCATTCCAGGGATGGAGACCGAGGAGGTTGGTTATATTGTAAGAAAAAGAAGGAGGACAGAACAGAGTCACGTTTGTCCTCGTGTCCAGTCCCCTACTTTCACATTCATATAATTCTCCTCTCCAAGGTCATCACTTACTGAGTAATTACAACAGGCCAGCCTTGGGCCAAAAGCCTTATATGTTATCTCAGGCTGTCCTTCCACCAGCTCCCTGGGCCATGTCTTATCTTCTGTCTTCACAATAAGGGATCTGAGATTCGGAGCCTGGGAGAGCAAAAAGCATGAAAGTGGCAGAGTCGGGATTTGAACCCAGGTCTGTCTAGCTTCTCGCCCTGACCCTGCAAAGGCAGTCTACAGGGCAGGCTGTTGGAGATGGTGATTTGGGGGGCCCAGGCTTTTCGACAGAACCCAGTGGGGTCCACTTCAAAGATTCCACTTCACAAGAGGAAGAAAACCAGCAGACCAGTCAGGTCTGCATTTCAAAAGCCATGCAGGCTGCAGAGGGCCTCATGGGCGGCAGCAAGCCCAGGTTGGAAGGGTCAGTGGCAGGTCACTGTCACCATCAATCACCCGCTAGCCTTTTGTCTGTAGAGGTGAGCGGGAAGCAGAGTGGGTGAGCCAAGAGAATTTAAGGAACTCTGCTGGTGGCAGGAGACAGGAAGTGGCATTTAGAATTTTAAGGGGAATCTTCATGGTTTGGGGGAGAAAATGTCTGTTCTGGGTTCTGGAGCCATGCCGATGAAGGGCATTCCAAGAACAAGTGAGCTCATCCTGATGTTGAGTCAGCTGCAAGTCTAGCCATCCATTTACAGACCTACCCATCCATTTCCGAAAGCCTCCTTGACCCACGTCGCCACAGTTCTAGAAGTTACCAAGAAGCCCAGTATTATACTTGCATTCAGAGAAACTTACAGCTGGGAAAAATATCTACATGAAACATACTATATATTACGCAGCTATACGTAGTAAATATATACACAGAGGCCGACCTCATTTGGTTGCACTTCATTTCATTGTGCTTTGCAGATACTGTGGTTTGTTTTTACAGTTTGAAGGTTTGTGGCAACCCTGCATCAGGTGAGTCTATTGGTGCCACTTTTCCAATGGCCTCACTTTGTGTCTTGGTGTCACATTTTGGTAATTCTTGCCATATTTCAAACTTTTTCATCATCATTACGTTTGAGTGATCTTTTTTTTTTTTTTTTTTTTTTTTTTTTTTGCGGTACGTGGGCCTCTCACTGTTGTGGCCTCTCCCGTTGCGGAGCACAGGCTCTGGACACGCAGGCTCAGGGGCCATGGCTCGCAGCATGTGGGATCTTCCCGGACCGGGGCACGAACCCGTGTCCCCTGCATTGGCAGGCAGACTCTCAACCACTGCGCCACCAGGGAAGCCCGTTTGAGTGATCTTTGATGTTGCCACTGTGACTCACTAAAGGCTCAGAGGATGGGTAGTGTTTTTTTAGGAATCAAGTATTTTAAAATTAAAGGATGTGCCTTGTTTTCTTAGACATAATGCTATTGACACTTAACAGACTACAGTATAGCGTAATCACGGCTTTTATATGCACTGGGACACCAAAAATTTGTGACTCAGTTTATTGGGATATTTGCTTTATCGTGCTGGAATGGAACCCGCGGAATCCCCGAGGTCTGTCTGTGTATGTATGCAGGCATGGTTTTAAGTATGTGCATGTGTTAGAGGGCATCCTAACCGTGGCTGGCTGAGGTCAGAGCTCCTGTTACACCCACTTTTCATAAGAGACCGAGGCACAGGAAGTCAAGTAGCTTGCCCACGTGGCCAGTGAGAGGTGGGCCAGGATGCAACCCCAGGCTGCCAGGATCCACGGGTGGCTCCCAGACAGAGTGGTCCAGTGTCCACGGCAGGGGGCTGGTGATCTCTTCAAGGGCGGAATGAGGAGCCGTGTGAGCAGGTGTGACTCAGACACGTGGCCTGTGGGAGGTCAGGGAGGGCGGGCAGGGCCCTGTGGGCAGGAAGCTCCGGGGAGAGGGTGGACTTGGCAGGTTGTAGGATGGGGCCTTCAGGAGCAGAGGCCGGGCCAGGCCTGATCCTGGGATTTGCTGGGAAGAGGGTAAGTTGACTGAAGATCAGGGTGGTCATCAGGGGGCATTTAAGAGTACCGGCCAGTGGGCAGGCTGTGGGCAGGTGGTCTCGAATGCCCGGTAAAGACTCCGCCCTGTTCCCTCTGAGGAGGTGGTGTTCCCCGGGGGTATTTGGAGCTTTCAGCTGGCCCAGCATAAAGGACAAGGTCCAGGGAGACCTAAATTCCAGGCCTGGCTGTGCCTCTAGGGGTCTTTCCTGCAGGTCACTCAGATGAGTTACCATCTGTCTGCATTCCAGCAATCTCATTTTTTAAGTAAAAGGCTTAGGCTAGATGCATCCCTCTGGCTATAGTCTGTGGTGAACCCCGATGAATCTAGCAGGGCTTTGGAAGAGGATTGGTGGCAGGGCGGGAGGGGCGGGCGGAGGGGGGAAGAAACTGGAGGCGGATGGAGAACTTGGAATCAGAAGATGCAGAATGGGGAGGTTATCTTAGAGACCTCCTCCCCGCTCTGTTTTACAAGTGGGGAAACCGAGGCACAGGAAGGTAAGTGGTTCCCAAGCCAGGCAGCTCATTCCTGTGGAGCCGAGGAGGCCATCCAGCCTCTGCCCCTTACTTAGTCTCCTTTCCCTTTGGGTGGGAGCTGCAGGGGACATTGGCTTGGAGCACGGGTGAGGGGGGAAAGGCAGGGAGGCTCAGCCTGGGGGTGCTGCCCCCCTTCATTCCTGGCCCATTTGGTCAGCACCGGCGGGGCAGCCATCCCCAAAGTGGTCCAGCTCAACAGAGCTCCCGAGGCCCGGGTTCCAGTCGTCGCTCCGTGTGGCAAGGCCCCGACTCTTTGGGGAAACTTTTAGACTATCATCTGTCAGATGGTCAGTTGAGGCTGCGAGCTGAGGCCATCGTGTCACGATGCAGGGGCATGTGAAGGGCCAGTGTGGAAGCCGCCCTCCCCCTGCCCTCCCCCCGGGCCTTGGCGCCCCTCTGCTGCTCTGGGCCTGGGAGCTGCTGCAGGGCGGGGGAGGGGGGGTGCTGAGGCTGTGGGAGTCTGCACTGAGCCTCTGACACTTGAGTGAACCTCCCTGCTCCATGTCAAAGGAGTCTGGTAAAAGTTAACAGGCCTCCCTGCCTCGAGCAGATCAGAGGGACTCTGGGGGTCAGGGAGAGGTCGCTGAAACTGATGGCAGTCCCTGGAGCTGACCCCTGTCTATAGGCCTATCCTGCCCCCTCCCCTAATGCAGAACCCAGGGCTCCTTCCAGGGTGGCTGGCCCAAGCCCTCATTTGTCTAAAGGCCCCTTGGAAGATGTCCTGGGCCTTCCTTATAGGGGCCTTCTCTCTGTGGCCCTGCACCTCCCCTAGCCCTGGGCCCAAGTGTGTGTGTGTGTGGAAGGGAGAAGGTATGGGGGAGGGGCAGCCGGATGGTCTGTGGATGAGATGCCAGACTGATCTGGGCCTGGGCTGGGCCTGGCCAGGTGTGACCCTGGTCCCTGACCCCTAGTGGCCCAGAGGGGGAGGAGGGAGGATTGGGGGGTGGGGAGAGGCTGTTGGCTAACATTTACCAGGACCTTTGAAGATGTAAATGCTTCCCCAGGCCCTGCTGGGATGGATGGGGTCAGAGTTCACAGGCATGGTCGCCTGCTTCTCCAAGTGAGCTGGAAATCTTGCAGACAGATGGGTTAGGGTCCCATGTGAAGGACCTTCCCCAGGGCATTTGCTCCTTCTGGGGCTTTCTTGGATCCGGCCCAAGGACTTGGAGGCCTCGGGAGGGGCTGATGGGAGCTGTCTTTTTCAAATACTCACATTTCTCTTGGGTATGTTTTCTGGGTATATTTGGCTCCACTAAGATCAATCACTGGAAGATCTGGGAGAGAGAGCCTCATCTCCTGCCTCTTCCTGTCCTTTTTATCCTGCGAATACTAGATTGCTTGGCGTTTCCTGTTCACACCATGCTCTTTCATGCCTGGTACCCCCCTGTGCTAGTTGCTCTGCAGGCATTCCCTTCCCCACCTTCCTTCTCAGGATGGCTAACTCCTATTCACCATTCTGTATCGCCTCCTCCAGGGAGGCTTCCTGGAGTGGAATCTGCCCCTCTGCTTGGTTCTCCTGTAGCACTGAATCAACTAATATTTATGCAATATGTACCAGGTCCTGTTCTATCGGGAATACATCAATGTGTAAAACAGACCCAAATCCTTCCCTCAGGGAACTTACATTCTTGAGGGTAATAACAGGGAAAAACGACATTACCCTATTTTTTTTTTTTGCGGTACGCTGGCCTCTCACTGTTGTGGTCTCTCCCGTCGCGGAGCACAGGCTCCGGACGCGCAGGCTCAGCGGCCATGGCTCACGGGCCCAGCCGCTCCGCGGCATGTGGGCTCTTCCCGGACCGGGGCACGAACCCGTGTCCCCTGCACCGGCAGGCGGACTCTCAACCACTGCGCCACCAGGGAAGCCCCGACCTTACCCTATTTTAAACGCTTTACAGGTACTAACAGATTTAACCCTCAGAACATCCCTATGAGTTAGGTCAATTATCCACATTTTACATGTGAGATTACACAACTGATAAGGGGCATATTTAAATTAAATTAAATTTAATTTAATCCTGACAACAGCCCTATGAGATAGATGTGATTTTCTTCATTTTCCAGATGAGGAAACCAAGACTTAGAGGGGTAAGTACTTGGTCCAGGGTCATTCTACCAGTAAGTACCATCCAAAGCAGGATGAGTCTAAGCCTGGGAAGGACCACATTGCCTCCCTATCATAACAGGACCCTGTTTCTGTATTGAAGCCATTTCTCTTTGGATTAAATGGTCCGCTCATCTTCTCCATCATCCTGGGAACTCCCCCAAGGCAGCAACCTTGGCTCATTTTCTGTCTCCTTTGAACTCCCATTGTGTTGGGTGCTTAATTGGCTTCTAACAAATACTTATCTATGGGTTGACAGCTGTATGTGGGCAGAGATGAGCACAAAGCAGCTAATATTTACTGCACATACTCTGTGTTGGGCTGTGCGATGGTCTTTGCTAAGCATGAGCTCTTCTGGTCCTTACAACGTTCTAGGAATTATGTCACTACTCACAGGCTAGTAGCTAGGAGTGCTCAAGGTGGGACTTGAGTCACAGGTTCCTCTGACTTCAAAACTCCTTGTCCTTTCCTCTATGCCACGGGAGGCTGGTCAAAGGAAAGGTGGCTCAAGCCTCCTGGCTCTTGGGTTTCTGTCCCCACCTGGCTGGGAGGCCTTAGGGACGGAATTGGGGTGGGCCTTCGATGCTAAGGGTAGCATCCTCCCTAGGCTGCAAGGCAGCTGGAGAAGTTGAGGCTTCGGTTCCAAGATTATTCTCATCTGATAAGATGTTTGAAGTTGTTGAAGGGAGTGACTGGGCACATTGAAGGTGTTCAGTGAATTCTTACTGATCGTTGTGGGTTCATTCCCCGTTCCAGAGAGACAGCCGGATTCAGGCTAAAACAGCGGACACTTTGGGCATTTTGACTTGGGAAGAGGAGGATTATAGCAGAATAGACTTCAGGCCTTAGGTCTGGAGCAGAAACGGGAGCGTTCCTGCTGTATGTATGTTTTGTTCCTTTGTTCTGACATCTGTTTTTGTTTTTTTATTTTTTGCTTTCCCAGTTAGGAGGGGAGAACAGCATCGAATCTTCTGATTCATCTGCCCACAGGGCTTAGCAGACTGGCCGACTGGAGGTATGTACGGGGCGAGGAGGTCACAAGAGATGGTTTGGGGTCGCAACAGCTGAGCAGGGGACCAGCGCCTGCGTCTCGGGACCCCCAGGTTTTCACTCTTGCCGTCAGGTCTCATTTGCCTCTACAACCCCCCTCTCCCACCGTCGATGGGCTTGTTGGATCCGTACCCCTCCCCCCTTTGGCTAATGCCCTATTTTGCTTGACTAACAGTCAAAATGCAGGACTGCACCCAAACGAACTAAGCTCACTTAAATCACTGGCAGGTAATTTGATAGATGTTGGCCGGCGCCCGTTTTGGGAATTAAGTAAAGCCTGAGCCACGGAGACAGTGGGAAACAACCTTGTGTAACTGGTAAGCAGGCGGCCTCATTTCACCCGGAGACAGCCCAGGCCCCAGCTCCACAGCTCAGACTGGAAGGCTGGAGTGGGCCAGGTGGACGGTTGACGTTTCTCTCTCAGCCTCTTCCTCCCTCGGTCCTGGCTCTGACTCCCCTGGGGTTGGGAACCTGACTCTTGAGGATCTGCAACGTTGTCCCCACCAGCCGAGGTCTCATTTCCTGGAGCTCACCTGGGGAAGACCCAGCAAATGATGTCGTTGGCTAAGCTCACTTCTTTGCTGAGCTAACTCAGACGGGACAAGGGTTTTTCCGCAGATGGGCGTGGTGTCGTACAGATGGGTGTTTTATGGACCGAGCTCAGAAACTGACAGCTTGTGGAAGGCAGCTCCCATCTGCAAAGAGGCCAGTTGCAAGGGAGAAACTTCTAGGTCCTTTCATCACTGCGAGGATCGTTCGTTTGTGTTCGTGCGCTAACTTCAGATAAGCAGAACAAACAAGCCTCGGCCCAAGTGGGAACTGGTTCTGCCCCCTCTCTTTGCTTTTCTAAGTCATCAAAGCCAAGTTCCTAAAGCCTGACTGTCTCACGGTCCTTTCTGATGGTTTCATTGTTTTGTTTATTGTGCTTATGACAAGTGCTAACAGACCGCTTTCAAAGTGTGTTGATATTTCGGTTGTTTTTGAATGGCCCTTCTGTTTTCCTGCATCTGGACAGCATTAGAGCCTGGCCCCAGGGAGCCACTGGGTTCCTATAAAAGTGTACCAGGTCCCCTTTTGCAGAAAACACCAGCCATGGCAAGATCAGACTCCCCATCTGGGCAGGAACAAACACCAAAACCTAGAGCAGAATTAGGAGACATTATTCAGCAGCTGCGGAAGACAGGCCCGGGCTGGGAAGGGGCCAGCAGGCATTGCTAGCTGGATTGTGGGTGTTCCTTCTGCCCATGGACATACTGTGATTTTCCCATGGGAGGACGTTCCCTAGCAGAGGGCCTGGCACTGGGCGATGCCGCTAAACGCTGGTCATCAACAGGTTCACTCTCTGTCTTCTTCTCCAGGCTGCCTGGTCAACACCAGCAGCAGGTCCAAATAAGGGGGTTCCCGGAGATGGGACAAAGAGCAAGAGCTGGAAGATGAAGAAGATCATGGGGTCTGGGAGGACCAGAAGAGGCAGGGCAGCGTGCCCTGCAGCTCCGACCCTCTTCCCTCTACAGCTTTCTTCGGGGATCTTCGGTTTTCACGCCCTTTCCCTTCCTACTTCTCCTGCTCCGTCCCCATCCCCAGGCCCTGCCACATGCTACGGTACAGCCAGCTTCCTCCAGTGTGAGAGAATCTCGGTGCACAGACCAGGCTCAGAGGAAGGGAGTGACGTGCACAGTCTCGCTTTATAAACTCAGCACAAACTGGATTTCGTTTCTTCAAGGTCGTCCTTTCCAGCGGGCTGAGGTTTTCTTTAGCACGCGCTTTATCGGCTTGTACACGGTTCTCTCTTGTTTGGTTTCAAGAGTGGCAGAGTCCCTTTCTGACTGCGCCCCAGGTAGCTGTGTGGCTTGGTTTGCGAAGTCCCTGGAACTTGAGTTCAGAGTCAAATGGATTAAGATTGAGTGGGTGACAGGGAGCTTTGGTGCCTCGGAGCTGCAGTTAGAGGGGACCCAGGCAGGCCAGATGGGGGAAAATGTGTGCTCTACCGTTGGTTCTCTGACGGAACCACGTGAGGCTCATAGACCTACAGTCAGTGTGTTCATGCATATGGACACGTTGGGTGGGTGGATGGGGGCTGCATGATGACTGGTCTCCATCCACCAGGCCTCAAAGTTCTTGACATCTTTATGGCCACACTCCATGGCATTTCCTTCTAGACACACACTGTCTTGTCAAAAATTCCCATTTAAGCTGCCTCTCCTGTCCTGGATCTTTTTCCTTAAATTTTTAATATCCAGAGAAATGTATACGTCACTGCACTTACTTTAGCTGAACTGGGATGCCCGATGGAGCGCTCAGTGGTACCATTTTGTTTCTCTAGGACCGGAATTGCATTGGCTCTTGGATCTGACAAGGAGACAAAGAGAGGCTCTGGGTCCAGGGCCCAGCACGTGGTGACGGGCTGGGCTGATTGTCCTCTGAGAAGCTGAACACGCCTGCCACAAAGGCATGAACATTCTATAAGAGGGATACTTCCTGTTTTCCCTCTTATAGAAAACAGTGGGGTTTTCTGGGTAGGCTTGGTAGAGAGCAGTGGTCTTCTGTCTAACACCTCGTGTGTGTGAGTGTGAGTGTGTGAATACTTGTCATATTGAAAAATGTCAAACTTTACATAGCAGTTTCTTTTCTCACCAGGGTCTCTGCTTGTGTGAAACTTTCATTTTATAGCTTTGGCTGCTAATTCATCACAGGCACCACCATCAATAAATATTTATTGGGCTTTCATTGGGCTCAGCGTGTTGAAATAAGAACTATATATTTGACTCAAGAGGAGTCAATAGCAGATGGGGCTAGATTTGGGGAGGGGGGCCGGGAGAAACAATCATTGCCGTCTCTTCCAGCCCTGAGATTTGGTGACTTTATAACTAAAGTGATGGGGTCCACTTGACACCCTTTAGGCTGTCAGCTACGAGACGCACGGGCCATCATGAAGTCACTGTCAGAAAAACCACCCAATGCTGGCGATACACATCTTCAAGCCTCATGTCCATTTTGGGATTCAGGGCTGCAAAGGGATGAAATGAGTCTTCTTGGCTTTTCCCATAGTGCCCGTAAAAACAAATATAGTTGACCCTTGGACAACTCCTAGTTTAGGTCACTGACCCTCCGCACAGTCGAAAATCCACGTATATCTTATAGTCAGCCCGCCATGTCCGTGGTTCCTTCATTTTCGCAGTTCCGTATCTGCAGATTCAACCAAGCGCAGGTCATGTGGCACTGTGGTATTTACTACTGAAAAAAATACATGTGTAGGTGGACCCACACAGTACAAAGCCCTGTTGTTGAAGGGTCCACTGTATTTGCTGATGGAGTGATGGTTGCCGTTTGATTTTGGAGTTTAAGAGGTGCATTGACCTCGGGGAAGATTGTAGCCTGTTGATGCTTTGGCAGGAGAGGAGCCAGTCTACTTTTTTGCAAGTGTGTCTGTGGCAGCCTGAGGGGGGTCGGTCCCCACTTGGTGGGAATCCCGGAGTGGTGTGGGCTGGGAGGCAGGGTTGGGTGCCTCTCATGGAGCCCTAGTTAATCAGGCAGGAAACAGCTGGCCTGCCACGGCAGTGACTCAGGCCTCCTGCGGGGGTTTCTTCAACATTATGGAGATGAACATGGCTCTGCGAATTCCCTTTGGACCTGGGCCTCCTGCTAACTGCCTCCGTATTTATGGGAAGATGGGCAGACCACGGAGCGAGGCTCTAGAGTGGAGTCTGTGCTAAGGAGAGTGGCCCTGGCCCTAGTGGGAGTTGTGAAAAGGTAGAGCTGAGCCCTACGGGGTCAAGACATTCTTGCTGTGAGGTGGGCAACCTATTATTACTATTACTACTACAGTTTCTGAGTCCAAGCTTGTACTGCTCACCACATGACAGGCCAATAAATCGGTAGACAAGTTGTTGGGCAAGAAATAGTGACTTTATTTGGAAAGCCAGCAGACTGGGAAGATGGGGACTGGTCTCCCAAAGAACCATCTCACCTGAGTTAGAATTCAGGTTTCTTTTATACTAAAAGGGAAGGGGTCCCATTTGTTTATTTTTGTTTTATTTTCATTACTCTAGGAGGTGGGTCAAAAAAGATCTTGCTGTGGTTGATGTCAAAGAGTGTTTTTCCTGTGTTTTCCTCTAAGAGTCTTATGGTGTCCGGTCTTACATTTAGGTCTTCAATCCATTTTGAGTTTATTTTTGTGTATGGTGTCAGGGAGTGTTCTAATTTCATTCTTTTACATGTAGCTGTCCAGTTTTCCCAGCAGCACTTATTGAAGAGGCTGTCTTTTCTCCATTGTATGTTCTTGCCTCCTTTGTCATAAACTAGGTGACCATAGGTGCATGGGTTTATCTCTGGGGTTTCTATCCTGTACCATTGATCTATATTTCTGTTTTTGTGCCAGTACCATACCCTCTTGATTGCTATAGCTTTGTAGTATAGTTTGAAGATGGGGAGCCTGATTCCTCCAGCTCCATTTTTCTTTCTCAAGATTGCCTTGGCTATTCGGGGTCTTGTGTTTCCATACAAATTGTAAAATTTTTTGTTCTAATTCTGTGAAGAATGCCATTGGTAGTTTGATGGGGATTGCATTGAATCTGTAGATTGCTTTGGGTAGTACAGCAGAAACTAACACAGCATTGTAAAGCAATTATACTCCAATAAAAAAAAATAAAAGGGAAAGGGGTGTGGCTGGTTGTTACAAACTTTTTGGTGTAGGAATCGTTTGTTCTTGCAGCTGTCCACATAGGTCTGGTCACAGTGTTCCTGTAAACCTCCAACAAGACAAAGGTTATTGTCTGGCCCACAACTTTTAATCTCTATATGAATGGAAAAGTGTTATACTGTACCTTTAAAGGTCAGGGCCTTGGGAATGGGCTACCCTGTATATTTCAGTCTATAGGCAACATTCTTTTATAAAACGTGCAGAGTCAGCATGACTCAGCACAGGCAAGGGAGCACAAGGGTTAGAGCTAAAGGAATAGATCCAATATGGAGTCAGGCTTGTTCTTCTGTTACATTACTATTCCCTTGGTCCAAAAGAGAAGCTGAAACAGAAACCCGGAGTGGTTTTGTGCCCAAGGTATCACTATCAGAACAGGATCCTAGAGTCGGGGTAAACAGGAGACGAGGAGTCCAGATTGGCTGTCTTTCGGTTCAGATTCTCCACTGCCCCGGGCGGTGGGGTGGGCAGCGGGTGGGCAGTGGAGCAGAGCTGAACATTGTAAAAGATGGTGTTCAGTGTCTCACAAGCTGCTTTTCCCTTGAGGTTGAATTGGTGGTATTAGGGCTAAAGAGAGCTGATAGAGAAGCAAGGAACTGGGGAGTGTTGCCTGGCTCCACATTTACTGCTAGGTTAACTGTGGAGTTACCTTACCTCTCCAAGCCTCAGTTTCCCTAACTGTGAAGTGAACGTATTGGTACCTACCTCATAGGGTTGTTGGCAGCAGCAAATGAAAGAATACATATGAGATTTGCATCATGCCTGAAAGACAAGTTAGCGATTCATAATTCTTAGGTGCCATTATAGGAAGGCAGTCTAGTGGTTAAGGGTGCAGGCTCGGAGACTGACTGCCTGAGCCCAGAGAGGTGAAGTGACTGTCCAGGTCACACAGCGGTGAGGACAGTCATGGTGAATTCCCCAGTTGAGTACTCTTTCCAGATCTCTGACCCTTTGAGCAGGGGACCAGGATGGGGTTCTCCAGGCACCAGCGCTGGTCACAGGGGTTGCCTATCTCGGGAGCTGGGGTGATGTGACTTCCCGGTCTCCCCGGACAGCAACCGGGGGAGGGGCAAAGCCCTGGCGGGAGTCCAGGGGACTCCTTGTCTCCGTCCCGAGGCGGCTCGGGGCTAGCCTGAGCAGCTGCCTGTCTACCGACAATCCCGGGGGGCAGCTGCTTCCTGGTAGAGTGGAAGCCACGGGGCCCAGGCAGGGTGCAGGTGCCCCCGGCGCCCCGGGGATCCTGGTGTGGCTTTCTGTCAAGCCTCTGTTGTTGCCTGGTTCCTCCATAAAGCCATTATGTACTGGGAGAATTAATCATGCCGTTAGGTAAGCATTGTGGTACTTTTATGGCAGCTTTGAAGCTAATCTGTCACTAATGCCTGCTGGATTATCATGATTTCTTGCAGTTATGATTCATTAACTCGAGGCCTAATAGTAATTCTATTAAACATCTTCCATCACCGTTTGCCCCAACATGTCCCCACTCTCCATTCTATTGTGCTGCTGCAGTGGCACCATTGGCAACCTGTGTGGTCTCCAGAGAGGGGCCCTGAGGAGATGGTCAGGTCCCCCAGGCAGCTAGCAACTGCCTGACGGTGTGTCCGTCCCCGGCCCGAGCCCAGAGCACGTCTTCTCCTCTCCATCCAGCTGGACTTTTCAGTTGATGCTCGCTCTTCTCCCAGAGGAGGCCTCAGTGCCTTTCCTGAAACGCCCATCACTCAGGCCAGACTGCGTGGAGGTGAAGGTGGGGCTGTGGAAACCGATGAGGCTCGGATGAGACAGGCATCCCACACGTCCACAGGTGACTCAGACCAGCGGCTCCACCTGCAGCAGAAGTGGGTTTGGGGCCAAGAGAGAGAAATAGGAGCGGCTCAGGCGACCTGGCCACACTCGGCCCTTTCTGTCTGGCTCAAAGCTAATGAAACTCAGGGGCGCGGAGGCAGGTGGCGGTAACAGGAAGCGGTGGTGGCACACGGTGACTGCTGGCCTGCCAGCATTAATAAAATTCCTCAGTGAGGTTTTTCAGCGAGAAATGGTTCTCTGAGGCTGGCTGTTCCCTGCCAAAGGTCAGCTTCGGGGCACGGCTTGACTGATGGGCTGTGAGCAGGCAGGAGGAAGCAAGTTGGGGAAGAGGGGCCACTGTGGGGTGGGCTGGGAGGAAGCTGGGAGGACTGCAGCACAGGCTGGGCCCCAGTGCCAGCATCTTGCCCCTCGTTCTGCACCATCAATCAAGGCCGGCCCTGATATCTCAACAATTTGTAATGCCTCTGCCCCGCTCCGAGCTGCCCAAGTGGGCAAGCCCTGACCCCTCTCGCCCTCATTCAGGCCTCCGCTGCCGCCCGGGTGACGGATGGCCTCTCCTCCCCTGGGCTCGCCTCACCACAGCTGGGGAAACATGGGCAGGTAGAGGGGTCACGCCCGGGGCAGCCACAGCGACCCATTCACCGAGGCCAAGGACCCCTGCGTTCCCAGCCGCAGCAGGTGATGCAGGGCTAGAGGAACAGAATCGGGAGAGGAAGCGAGGAGAACATTCCAAGTCTATAAGGAGGAAAGGGAAAAAAAACCACCCAAACCAAAAAAAAACCCCTCTGCATCCTGAGGTCTTCCAAGACTTCTAAAAATCTCCAGCGCGGTGCGAAGCCTCCCGCGCACGGCTCCGACAGGCCCTGCTCCGATCCATCTGTGTTTTCTCACGCCTGTGCGCTTGAAGAACCACTGAAATGGAAAACAAGTTAAAAAATACATAGATGTATGTAGCGAGATGGAGAAAAGAGAGGACAGTGCTCTGCAGCCTGGATTCGCTTTTTTTTTTGTCAGTGTTTGTTGTAGGAAAAAGTGTATAAAAACAAACCTCAGACAACTGGAGTGAATATTCTCAACACATCAGCCGGGGAGAAGTCAGGATTCAAAATTTCCCCATTCTGGGCAGAGCTGGGAGGAAAACGAAGGCCTGCTGCCTGTGTTCCAACTTCTAGTGGGTACTCGCTGCTTCCTGTTCAGGGGTGAGACGGTCGAGAACCGTGCTAAGGTGGGGACTGGCCAGCTGGGATGTGTGGGGATGCGTACGTGTGTAGGTATGTATGTGTGTACGTATGCGTGCATGTGTGTATGCGCATGTGTTTGTGCGTGTCTGTGTATGAGTATGTATATGCGTATGTGTGTATGTGTGAGTATGTATGTCGGTGTATGTCTGTGTGTGTAGGTGTCTGTGTCGGTTTCTCTGTGTCTGTAAGTGTATACACATGTCTGTGTGTGTCTGTATGTGTGTACGTGAGTATGTATATGTATATGTATGTATGTGTGTATATGTGTCTCTCTGTGTGTATGTCTCTGTGTATGTATGTGTCTGTGTGTGTGAGTGCGTATGTGTATGCATGTGTGTGTATGTGTGTGTGTGTGTGTGTGTCGGTTTCTCTGTGTCTGTAAGTGTGTATACATGTCTGTGTGTGTCTGTATGTGTGTACGTGTGTGTGAGTATGTATGTGTATGTGTGTGTGTCTGTGTGTGCATGTGTATCTGTATGTGTCTCTGTGTGTGTCTGTCTGTGTATGTCTCTCTGTGTGTCTGTATGTGTGTGTCTGTATGTGTATGTATGTGTGCATGTATGTGTATCTGTATGTGTCTCTGTGTGTGTCCGTCTGTATGTGTGTGTACGTGTATCTGTGTGTGTGTGTGTGTCTGTGCTTGTGGTACTGGACAGGCCTGTGTCTGCTGCAAAGAGGGGCAGGTGAAAATTCAGTTCCGCATGGATGAACTCATCCTTGGCCTTGAGAGCAGGGGAAACCCGCTCTCCGACCCCCCAGCAGACGCCCCTGATGACTTCCTCTTGGAACTTTTAGGGGCCGAGCAGGAGGGTCCAGGAGAGAGTGTCCAGGCGAGGGAGTCTGGGGACTGTGGATTTTTGAAGGAATCGGACCAAGAGAACAGAGCAGTTGGGGTGTCGGGGAGCTGGGGAGGCAGGGGGGCGGGGACGGAGGAGATCCGAAACTGTTAGGTCAGTGGAAGGAGGGAGGAGGGAGAGGAAACAGGCGCTGAGAGGAAGATCCGAGAGAGAGAGAGAGAGAGAGAGAGAGAGAGAGAGAGAGAGAGAGAGAGAGATGGTCACGGGGCAGAGTCAGCAGGGAGAGAGGGAGAGGAAATTTAATGAGGGCAACTTGAAGGCCAGCTTTAACCAACAGCTGGCAGGGGGCCGGGTTTGATCTCCTTGTGAGTCAGGAGTTTGATTAATCGTGGCCTGTGAATGAGGCTGGACACCTGGTCTGCTGCTGAGCCTTTGATCTCCGGGGTTTCTCCGGGCCCGTGGGAGGGGAGCTGCAGGAACGAGAGTCTCCCAGGGCCTTGGACGGCCTCTCTGGGGCCTCCCCGGGAAGGGAGGGCCGCCCTGGGAGTGGGGCTGAGGCCCGGGGAGGCTGTGAGGAAATACAGAGGGACGCCTGGGGCTGTGCAGCCTTGTGAGTGGAGCCCCTGAGAGGGGGGCGATGGAGGAGACCTTTGAAGGGGAAGGTCCCCCGTAATCTCGGGGGTGATTTTGTGGTGAGGGCTCTCACACCCTCTCTCCCTGCAAGGAAATAGCTGAACCATTTGCAGGAAATTGTGTGCTCTTGCTTGTGGCTCGCAGAGCCGGCCAGCTTAACCAAGGAGCCTGCTCTTCTAGGGGTGCAAGGAGAAGGGAGGTGTAGGGCTCCCTGGAATGTCTCCATTTTCTGTATGTCAGATGGAAACGGATTTGAGAAAAGAAAGCGATATATTGCCAAAAAAAAAAAAAAAACACCTCTCAAGAAGAAAGGAAAAAGAACTAAAACCCTAATGCCCTTAAAAAAGAAAACCCGAAAAAAAAAAGGCATATATTATGTCTTTGGACTAAATCCATTGGTGTTCTGCCAATTTCAAATAATAGTGTCACTCGATTAAGAAACTTTACAGGATTTGAAGTCGTTCGTTGGCTTCTCTGACTCTCTCTGACACGTCTCCGTAAGTCACTGTCTACACCAGGCTGATTTGTTCCCAGATTCCTTAATCTTCTGCAAGTTGGTGATGACGTTTATGACTTGGTCGCCATATTTGAAGTGTTCACGATTTCTTTGGCTCACGACTTCCACCCAGAATTTGGGGGCGACTAGAAACATGACTCTGAATGTGTACTACTGTTGAAAAACTGTGTGTGTGTGTGTGTGTGCGTGCGTGTGTGCACGTGCGCCTATGTGTAAACTCTTCGAGTTTTACCTGCCCCTGCTCTCCTGTTGGCTGGCAAACTCCTGCTCATAGCTGCCTTAAGTCTCAGAGAGGGGCCACCTGGGTACCACAAACATGTCTCCCTAGAGGTCAGCTGACACGCAGCACATAGGTCGGGCCCCAGAGGCTCTGGTGGCCAGCAGCAAAGGGAATTCCAGAAGTGAAGGAGGGCAAGTTTTCTGGTGGGATTAGAGTTTTTACCAGATGACATTAGTTCACTTTGGAAGGCAGCCGTGGGGCAGGGCACTGGGTACCCACCTTGCATCCCAAGGCCCAGCTCCCTGATGCAGTGACTAGCTGAGTGACCTTGGGCCTGCCCTGTCTAATATCTGAGGCTTGTTTCCTCATCTATAAAATGGGATAAGGAAAAATATTTGCCTCCCAGGCTTGTTTTGAGGCTTAAAAGCATTAGTATCTGTGAGAGCTCCCTGTACATGAGCAAGGCTTCCGTGAACAGTTGGCATTAGAGTTACCGCTTCTATTACAGAAACTCCTTTAAACACTCGTGTTGACAGCAGGGGTGTTTTAATTTCAAACAGGGTTTGTTCATGGAGGGCATTAGAAAGTGGGATCCCATGTTACCTGCTCCCCCTGGGGCACCGGCTCTCCTGTAATTATTATTTACTAATAAGCACGTTTTGTTCGCAAAGGTCCCATTAAATCGGGCTGAAATCCTTCACCAGGCTGGCCTGGCTTCTCTGAGTGCACCGAGACAGGAGCTGCTGGGGGTTCCCTCCGGGTGGGGGGGGCGCTCCTGATCTGGGGGCTGCTGCACCTGCCTTCCCAGGGAGGTCACGGCCAGTGTGACCTGTGGGTCTCTGCTGCGCGGTGGCCGCGCTCTCCAATCCGCTCTCCCACCGCGGCCTGCTTGGCTTGTTTGGGAGAGGAACGATGCATTCCTTGGGCCTGAGCTTCCTGGAACTTCACGGCTGTTCTTCCCCGCTCGTCTCTGGTCCTCAGACGTGTGGTATCACTACCATGGACAGGCCGGCTGCATGGTGCTTGGAGCTGAGGCGGGGCTCAAATGGCAGCTCTGGCGTCTGTGGACCAGTAGTCTGTACACTGAACTTACATGGGATGGTTACAATTCCAAAGCCTGGACCCCACCTCTAGAAATTCTGATTTAATTGGTCTACAGTTAAACCTTAGTATCAAAATCCAGGTGGTTCTAATGTGTAGCCAGGCTTAGGAAATACCAGTGCTTCTCACATTTAATGCTCATACAGACCTCCTGGGGGATCTTATTAAAACGTAGATTCGGAGTCCATCCATGCGGGGCAGGGGAGCTTGGGCATTGCTAATAAGCCTGCCAATGCCGTGCATGGATCACACTTTGGGTAGCAAGGATCTATCCCTTCCTAATCCTGACAGCTGTGTACCTGGCCATGGCCAGGGATGGCAGATGTGGGAAGCAGGTGGAGGTGAACATAGGAAGAAATCTGTGAGGCAACTGCGGAGGCTTGCTTGAGGGTGTTCCTGTCAGGTACCAACCGTGGAATCTTCAGTTCTCCCCACCACACACACACACACACACACCCTTCCTTCTGAATCTGGTCTTGAATCCCCACATAAGTAGCAACAGAAGATGTTTTCCAATATTTGACTATCTTTTCAGGTTTCTTGGTTTATTCTGTGGAGACATGCAAATGAATGAAAACGTTTGCCATAGAACGTTAAGGTTCCAGGCCATGACTTAAATACCTCTTTGGGATACTTAACTGGAAAGTAATCCCTAACCTGGACTTGTAAGCAGTCAGCCCCAAGACTCCTACGGGGCCAAGTGAAATCCCCAGAGGTGACCACGATAACAGCAAATCCCAGCGAGGCTGCAAGTCAATAGCTGCTCATTCTGGCTCATCTCTGAGAAGGAGACAGAATTGCCGTGGAATGAAGGCTTTTGAGTTATGGGAGAGGGTCTTCCAGACGGCATTCAGCCTGGAAGACCACACCCCTCCCAATGACAGGTGTGTTTATAAACTACTGCCTTCCCTAACACAGTTGCAGGTGTTTGGGGAGTGTGGAGGCAGGCGGTTTTGCAGAGGATATCGACAGAGTAGGTTTTCCATGGGTTAATATCATGTTTACACATTCCGTGATTTTATGAAATAATATATTTCATGTATTATGAAGACTCTCCACGAAAGAGTGAACTTAGAACAACTGAGAGTGAGTTCTTTGTAGTTAGACCGTCGGCTCAGACCCAGGGAGGGGTGAGTGTGATGTGCAAGGGCCTGGGTCTGGGTGCATCGGCATGGGGCCCCCCTGGGTGGCATGCATCATCTGACCAGCAGAGTATGAACAATTAGGACCTCCAGGGAAGAAGAAAGCCCTGAGCTGACCCGTGTTGGAAGATTTCACTAGTCGCTCAAAGAAAAGAATTTTACCAGACAGCTGAGGGATAGTGGTTGACACCAGAACCACACAGAAGCCATGTCTGTATTTTTGGTTAAATTGTTCCACTGGGCTTCAGTTAACTGTTCCACAAACAGTGTAGAGTGTTTCTCTAGTTGAAGGTTAGTGTCTCTCGCAGCCCCCTTCTATCGTCTTTCCAAAGCCAGGTGTTGTTGCAGACCTACGTCAGGACACAATGAGCCCAAGCTGCCAATCACTGCTGAGATCCTGGTGTGTCGACTGGGCAGTCAGGGAAGCAGCCCCTTTTAGTGCAAGGTTCCTGCACACAGCTTATTCTTGCCTCGAGGTGCTACCCGTTCCCCAAGATCGGAAGGATGAATCCCTTGCAGGCTTCAGTTGGTTCCTCCGAGCCCATCAGCCTCCAAGAAGCCCGGGGCCTCTTTGCGTTAGAAATTGACATGTGCCATTCCAGAAATCTTATTTCTTTGCTCCTCTCACCTCAAACAGTCCCCCACCTCTGCCACCTCCTCTTTCACTCCTCTGGAATCCTCGTCCCAGATGTGACTTTCTCTGTTTCCTTTGGCTGGGAATTTGCCGTTTTCCCATAACCCAGTTGCGTTGCCTGTTAGAGAAACCAAAAAAAAAAAAAAACCCCTCCAACTTTCTGGGAAGACATGTAATTCAATTCCCAAAGAGGGACAAGGAAAGCCCCCTCTGAAACAGACAGAGAGAACCTCCTAATACATAATCATCCCAGCAGAGAAAGTGCTTGGATAAGCCTGGGGAACTGGTAACCTGGTGTTCTGTTTCTTAATGTCCTCTGCAAAGAAGCTGGCCCTGGGTTTAAAATAGCCCTCTGGTAAAAGCAGCTATTTAAAGAGTATCGGGGTCTGAGAAATGCAAAACAAAGTGTTGTTGATTAAAAACACATGGTTTGTTCTCTAGGCGAGAGTAGCCAGCAATATCAAATGTGACAGTGTTTTGGCTTTTTCTATCCCACAAGACATGACAGGGATTTATTAGAGTGATGTCAGTTGCGGTTAAAAAAAGTTTGCTGTGTTGTCTTAATAAAAAGAGGCTTTACCTTGGAGCTGTCAAGCTCCCTCCCTCCTCTGGCTTAAGGCGGTGGCTGCTGGGCCCTTGGCCCTCCTATGGAGGGGAGGGGCTTCTCCCCAAGGGGCAAAGCCTCTGCCTTGAGGAAGTCCTTGAGACCACAGGGCACTGACTTCCTCTTGGTAGATATGCAGGATGGCCTTTGAGGGGAGCTGCAGCCCTCTCTTGGTCTGTTGAGTTTTGGAGAGTGGAGATGCCGACCCGGCTTGGAGTAGGAGCCTGGCCTGACCTGGTTGGGTGGTGGGGCCTGGTTGGAGGGGAGAAACCCTAGCCCATGGCCTTCCCCAGATCACAGTGACTTAGGCCTGGGCAGGATGGATAATCTGCTCATAAACAATGAGAAATTGGGCTGCTGGCTGAATAGGAGGAGAGTCTGTTAGTTGGAGCTCTTTGGTTTTATATGGAAGAGAAACCCCTCAGACACATTCAAGTAAACAGGATCTATTGAAGGAACACAACAGTCCATCTTTCAGACAGCTAAGAGGAGACAGGCCATCTGGGGAATGAGGTGGGCAGCAGATGGGAGTGGCTTCCTTCTTCTACCTTCCTAGGAGCCATGCAGTCTCTGATGTGCCTCTGTTTCTGTTCCTGCCCCTCTTAGGGGTTTCCTCCAGGAATGTCTCAGTTTTTACTTCTTCATGGCTTTGACTTGTATCCGCTGTGCCCTGAGGCTACAGGAACACTTGTATCAACTTTGCCCTGTTGCTAGAGGACCATATTTTTGTCCAAGTACCATCATCTTTCTTCACTGAGTCTCATTGCCTCAGTTCCAAATTCCTGAGAGAGAAAATCCATTTGGCATGCCTTGAGTCCCACTTCCATCTCTGGTCCAGTTGGCAGTAGTTCAGGGAGTTGTCAGCTTCGAGGGGAGCCCCTCTGGGTGGGTGCGGCCAGCAGGTGATGGTACCCGGTCAGCTGTGGAAGGGAGCTGTACGTTTCACCGGGGCAGTTGAAGGAAGCAATCACTTGTGTGTGTGGGTTTGTCCTAAGGATCTGGGACTTTCTGGCAGTGAGAATTTCGTCGTCACTTCTGAATGCCTCTCCCTCTTTATTCCGTAGGAAGGATAACCCTCCCGCTGGGAAGATGAAATCCCAGCAGACACCCTTAATTCTTTTCTGGAGATACACCCAGGAATTGAGAAGAAGACGTTATTATTTTTTCAATTAATCTATGGATTTTCCCCCTAATTCCAGGAGAAACACATACATGGTCATAGAAAACTTGGAAAACAGAAACCCACAACGATGGGAGGAAAAAGCAGCCGTAATCCGAGACAACTGCTGTTAACATACTGGTGTGTTTCCTTCTATTCTTTTTTCTTGAAGTAGTAGCCCGGGGCTCTGTGAAGGATCTGGGCTGAAGATCTATCTTTGCACTCTAATTACATGTCTTCAGACTCTAAGACTTTAGGATTGCTTTAAATGTGTTCTCATAATTTTCCTCGAGCTCACAGGGTTGTTTTCCTCTTGCTCTTTGACCTTTTCCTGGAGGTGGCAGCTGAAACAGAATCAACATTGGCTAGTCCCTCTGTGCTGCCACCCCACTTTTGTGCAGATCACCACTGTACCCCCTTCCCGCCTGACCCCTGAAATAGCTTTTTAACTGCTCCTCTCTTGAGTCCTTTCTGCTTCCTTCTCTGGGGATGATCTTTTTAAAGCCCCAAATCTGACCTTACCAGTCTTCGCTGAAGATCCTTTCCTGATGATTCCCTGCACTTAGGATAAGATAGACAAAATCTGTAACATGGACCTCTGGCCCACTCCATCACTGTTTTTTCCACTCACCCTTATGGCAACTCTTGGACTCTCTCAGTCACGTTCCTGCCTCCTAAACGCTGTTCCTACTGTTCTGAAGAGCTTGACCCTACTCTTCAGCCTGAAGCCTGAGTTCCATGTCGCTTCCTCAGAGAAGCCTTTTCTGACAGTGGCCCCTTAGAGGCCCTTAATTTTTCCTTCACAACAAAGATCGCAGTTTGCACTTACGCATTTATTTGTTTGGCTATTACGGAATGTCTGTCTCCTGGATAGAAGTGAATACTCCCTGAGGCAGGGCAAATTTTGGTGGATGCTGTGTCCTACCCTAGCTGTCGTCCTCCCCTCAGCCACCACTCCCACCTCCCCACCCTGTGACAGTGCCTGTTACGGATTAGGGGCTCCGACAATGCTTGTCGAATGAATGAGTGAATTGGTGCTTGTCTGGTGCCCATCCGCGAGTGAAGGGTCACCACACGGTAGCGTACAGGATCGGGAGGTCTAGGGAGAGCATACGGTTTTCCATAAACCCTTGGCGTGAGCGGCTTTCACGTTTGCTGTCATGTGTGAGTGCCCCAGATGTGCACGCACACGGTGATAGGGGATGTGGCGCTGAGCTTGAACCGTGCGTGCTGAGATGCTGTGTGTAGGGCTGGTTCCGGGGCTGCTGAGCGAGGTGGGTGTTCAGGGAAGTATCTGCCCCTTGGTGTGGCTCTGCCATTCTCTACTTCCCACATTCTGTGGGGAGACTTCATTCGAGAGCATGAATTCTAGAGAGTTCGCTCTACCAGCCGCCAAGGCTCCTGGGATTGGACGCCTCCACACAGCGGGGGTCCCTGCCTCTGAATCGGCCTGGTAACCCTCTCTGCCTGCACTGTGGATGTTGCCTAAGTTAAAGGCAGATTTAGCTTTCCTAGAACTTTTAACTGTTGATTGCCTTCTGGAGATGTTTCTTCTCTGGAGAAACATCAGTTCATGCAATGGACATTTGTCGAACCCTGGTGGGGCGTCAGCAGGTGGGGATGCAGGCACTGGGGGTAGACGTTACCGAGTCTAAGCTCATACAGCTCGCTGCACGACAGGCCAATAAATTGAGAGATGAGTCGTTAGGGCAAGGAATGCTGACTTTATTTGGAAAGCCAGCAGACCAAGATGATGGACTACTGTCCCAAAGAACCATCTTACCAGAGATAGAATTCAGACTTCTTTTATGCTAAAAGGGGAGGGGAGTGGTTGGTCGTCGCAAAATTCTTGGCGTCAGAATCCTTTGTTCTTGCAGCCATCCACATAGGTCAGGTAACTGATGTTTCTGTAAAACCTCCAACAAGACAAATGTTATTCTCTGTTCTGCAACTTTTTGTCTCTCTATGAATGGAAGTGTTATACCTTTAAAGGTCAGAGCCTTGAGAATGAGCTATCCTGTATATTTCAGGCAATAGGCAACATTCTTGTAGCAAAAGCAGTAGAACACAAAGGTTAAAGTAAAAGAAACAGATCCAATATGGAGTCCGATTTGTTCTTCCCTGTTACATAGAGACCCGAATAAGACACGAAGGAGAGCTCAGCTCTGGAATGCCTGTTGCAGCTCACCATGTACTCTACATAATTATTTTAATTCCTCACATCAGCCTTATGATGTGCCTGTTATTAGCCCACTTTACAGTTGAGCAAATGGAGGCTCAGAGTTTCCATGACTTGCCTGAAGTCCCAGTTTGCATGGCCAGCAGCTATGGCTCATTCTCCAGTCGTCTGACTCCTACTCAGAGTTCATTTTTACTACCTTAACCTGAAAATATGAATGTGCCTCTGCTGCATGCCCCTCCTAGTACATTTGTGGGGTGCTAATGTACTCCCCGGGTTATCTCGTCTCCTGGGAAAACTTGATCCCCCAAAGTGTGATGACACCCAGGGGCTCTTCCTTGGGCTCAATCACTTGGCAATATCCTTGCAAGTTGCGGAAGGTCCTGGCTACTGTACAACGCACTTCCAACTGCAAACATGAGGGTCTGATTCGTGAAAACTAGATTCTGCAGAGGAATCCAGCGTGGTTATTCTGCCTGGACAATGAAGCCAGTTGCTAAGCCAGGGACCTTTTTTCTGGGGCCATTCAGGAGGTGTTTCCCAGTAAGCACTGCGCCATGAAAGATGATAGAGGCACAGATTTCCAGGGCGATGTCTGACACTTGGGGAATCTTTAAATGAAATCCCCTTTAGGGAACCATCTGACTTAAACAGTTCATGATACAGGGCACTCATGGCCACCTGAGACATTTCATTCCACCTACAGGCACATGCATTCAATTTTGGGCTCAACATACAAGGAAAACAATTCTGTCTCCTTGCAGCTTCCACCTGCTGGTCTTCCTGAGACCGGGAGGCACCAGCACAGTGCCTCTCCCACGTGGCAGGCTGGCCCTTGGGGAGCCTGCAGGGAGTTGCAGCCTGAGCCCAGGCTGGTCAGGCATGTCTGAGCAGGCCTGGTGAACTGCGGGGTGGATCTGTTCAAAGTCTATTTGCGAGAGAGACTGTGGAACCTCCTGGGAAGGAGCTCGTTTTGGAGGAAGAAGGAACTGAGCACAAACAGTGGCCTGGTAACCAAGCTTTATTGCAGCAGGGCAGGAGGAATTCTGAGCATGGCCTGGCGTGCTGCTCACACCGACTCTGGGTGCAACTCAGCTCCCACAGGACTTCTTTCAGCTACTTATGGAGAGCATATAGAGATGGAAAGAGTTGCTTTAAACTAATACGTGGTGGTCACCTGGGCACTAGCTTTGGGACTGGTTTTGAGAGTAAAACCCACGATGGGGGAGAATGGCTCTCTCCTCCACCACGTGGTGGAACCCCGCACGCGCTTGGCTCGGGGGCCTCCAGCACCTCCGCTGTGGCAGGGACAGCAGTGCCCAGCAAGAGACGGCGGGGTCAGTGTCCTGGCAGAGGGCTTGGAGTGGGCCAAGGGGAGCCACGTGGTGGGTGACAAGGAAACTGACTGTGTGTGTCTTGGGCATGCATGAGGCACCCCTAGGGATTCTAGAAACACTGGGGGTTAATTACAGAGGGGCAGACATCCTGAGTGACCCAGTGGAAGTTAAGTCATTGTTACTAATGTGATTGGATGCGAAGGGGCCGGCGGCCTGGGAGGACTGTCGTGGCCCCACCCCCAGCTTCTCTTTTCCTGGTTGAACATCCCCAGCGTCCTCTGTTGTTCTTCAGAACCCCCTGTTCTGAGTTCCCTGATGCTCCTTACTCCCTTTGGGAGCCAGTCCAGGCTGCCGGTGCCAAAACCATTTGCTGAAAGAATTTTAAGAAGTACTAGGATTAATATGGCCTAACATTCTTTTTTGTTTTGACCGGGTGAAATGAAGGCTTCCAGAGGCTGGAAGTGAGTTGCCCGAACCATATGTACACAGTCAGGGGAAGAGTCAGGGCTCCCCCCGAGTCACCTGGCTCAGAGCCGGGCAGCAGGCTCTTGGCCGTCACTGTTCTCCATGAGGCATGGTGATGGGGATGAAGTGACCCTCAGTTTGCATGAGGTGAGCACTAGATGACCCAGGACGCATATCTCTTTGATATTCTATAATTTTAAGGACCCAGAAATGATGGTGGAGAAACAAACAATAACTGGGTGTCTTCCAAATACCAAGCATTTAGTTACATGGTGGCATCTGTTCTCACAACAGCTGTGTTAGGTAGTCAGGTCAGGCGAGACCCTATTTTACAGATGGGGACGTAGAGGCTCAGAGAGGTGAAGTCATTTGCTAAGCCATCCAGGGAGTAAGTGGAGGAACCACCAAACACATCTTGATGTCAGAAGCCCACGCTTTTCCCATGACATCATTTTGTTCAGCGTTACTTGCTGCAACTTACCTTACAAAAGCAGTGATTATTATTTAAAAAATTTTGAAGTAGAACATAAAGCATGTTTTGCAAACTGCACATTCCTCTCTTCCGCCGTCCCCTCTCTGGGTGAGATGCTCTTCCTTCCCTCCTGCCGTTTTGCCCACAGTTGAGAATCCCTCCATTGATGGTTTAGAATCTTGCTCTGGGTGTGAAACGATTGGAGTCTAAGGATATATTTGTTCTGGAAGAGAGGAGACAGGACAGCCTTTCTGCGTTGCCCATCTCTCTTCCTGTAGCCTCCCCCCTCACCCATTTTCTTCTGCCTGGAGCAGTTATCTCTGGGTCCCCCTTAGTCTGCCCCCTGACGCTGCCCGTCTCCGAAGCAGCAGGCGGGCGGCCCCCGTGTCTGAGCCGGCCATCTCTCAGCGCGATTGCGAGCGCGGTTATCTTTCATTTCTGGCATGTGCTGTAACACAAGAGTGATCTCGACTTCAGAGATTATCACCTCTCATCTTTCATTCTCCCTTTTCTTCTCTCCTTTTTCTTCCTGCAAGATGATGAAATTACCAGACAAAGCCTCCCCTCCTCCAGCCTAGTCAGAGCTCAGAGATATTTACTTCTCGGGTAAACAGCTATAATCGCCCTCACCAGACTTTATCTCACAGTTAAGTAAGTTAAATTCTTCTGGTCTAATCCCCCATGTGCTGTGGTTTTTGGAGTATAAAGCATTCGCAGTCTTTTGATATAACATGACAACACTGGACCACTGGATGTGATTAGGCAGCCGGCAAAGAGGTTTCAATGTAACCAAACTGGAAAAGAAGGGCTCCCTTGGCAAAACAGCTTTGGGCAGGAAAAAAAAGAAAAAAATGCACGGAAAAGTTCATTTGCTCACGAGAGGAACGGAAGAGGGGCATATGGGTGTTTGCTGGGCCTGGACGGTCCCCAGTTATGCAAATGCTTGGTGGACCGTGAAAATTGAGCCCACCCTTGCGTTTGTGTGATTCCATGCTGTCCCTCATCACGTGACGGCCACCGCGGCCGGGAGAAGACAGGAGAGGCGGATGTCACTGAGCCTGTGCTTGGAGGTCACGTCGTTCCTAGTGAGAGAAACAAGACCTGCTCGCACCTCTGGGAAACAATAGGAGGGCATTTTAAGAACAAAGGCTTAATCAGACTTGGGTCAAATCCTTGAAAGTTCTGGGGTGTGGGAGATGGTTAGGTGATAGGATGGTCAGACAGAAAGGTGTCTGAATGTGGATGGAGACCAAAGCCATCCTGGGAGACTGGACAGGTCTTGTGTGTGTGGTTGGTGGTGCCGTGGCGGGGACAGAGGGTAGCGGAGCATCTCCGAATGTCGGCATCAGCAGAAGCCAAGGTTGGGAGACGGAAGGCGCCTGGCGTGCGTGTGTCCGGCGGGCAGGTCTTTGACGGCGGGCCAGGGCTTCGCGCCCAGAGGCGGCCGTGGCTGCCGTGAAGATGCTCGGCAGCGTTTCCCGTTTCTATGCATAGATGCCATGCGTTGGCTTTCCTTTCCTGTCGACCTTCCAGTCAGTCCTAAATTCGGTTCCCGTTCTCTGCGTCCCCCTGCCTGCCAGTGCCACCGTGCTCTCCGCCAAGCTGTGACACTTCCCCAGGCACCGCCTGTGCATTTTTAAAGCCTGAGCCACAATGTGGGGTTCAGCTGCTCCTGCCACCCTCCCTTTGTGTACGTGCGTGTGAGAGAGAGAGTGTATTTTTGGCCTTAAAGCCCCATTAAAAAGAAGAAGAAAGGAGACTGCCAGGGCCCAGGTCTGAGAGGCAATTTGCAGAGCTTAAGAAGCTGCCCTATTGTCCCCACAGCAGGTGACACTTGGATGGAGGCAGATCCATCAGTCAGTTAGCTCCCCTCCGAGAGCAGCTCCAACACTCGGGTCAGGGTGTGGCGGGGGACTAAGGTGTCTCCCACCCTGTCCCCTGCTTGGGAGAAGACAGGGCCCCAGGCCACCTCTCCAGGGTCCCCTCTCCCTTCCCTTTGGGTGGCCTCGCCCTGCAGAGCCTTGGGAAGTGTGGTCCTTGAGTTTTCCTCTTCCTGCGCTGTCCCCCTCCCGGCAGCCAGACCTGCTGGGGTCACTGCTGGATGGGGATCACGAACGGATGCCCAGGCCAAGCTGAACCTGGGACTTGCCCCCAAGGGTCCACGTGTCCCGAATATGCTCCTTGTAGCCCCTCTGCTACCTGCCCCAGCTCTTCACTCCTAGAGACTTTGGTCCTAAAATAAATCTCCTTCTCCATGTTTGCCCTGTGCAGGAGTCCCTCGCTGCATTTTGTCAGACTATGGGTGTGTACGTATGTACGTACGTAAGTATAAATGAAAGAATGAAAAAAGAAAGAAAGGAAAGAAAGAAGGAAGAAAGAAAGAGAGAAAAGGAAGAAAGAAAGGCAGAAAGAAAGAAAGGAGGAAAGAAAGGAAGGAAGAAAGAAAGAAGAGAAAGGAAGGAAGAAAGGAAGAAAAGAGAGAATCAAATAGAATCAGAGGTAAGGTGTTTGCTTTCAATACCTACCACCAAAATACCAACCCCTCTGCCCCTGCCAACAAAAACATTCATCTCTTCACCTCTTTTCCCCATTGGTCACTTGTGGGGAGCAGGGGGTAAGGCTGTGCCCTACCTCCTGAGTGTTTAATAAGCCATCAGGCATCAATACTCACTGGGGATTGTCAGAGTCTCGGGGCAGCCGGTGGGAGCTGAGTCTGATGAGGCTGTGGGAGGAGAAGAGGAGGAAACTGGGGAGACTTGATGGGGAGGCCATGAGCTGTCAAGGGGCCCTGGACACTGGCCTTCCAAGTGACAGAAGGGAAAGCAGGAGGACACGGGAGGACTCAGAGGAGGAGATGGGTCATTGAAGTCCAGTGCGGCCAAGCCTCCAACTCTGGACCTGCTTCCCTGCCTCTTTCCACACTTGTTCTCACGCAGCAGACTTGGGCCGGGGCCCGCGGGGCCTGCGGGGTGAGAGGGCAAAGTTTTGGGCAGGGCCCTGATCCTGCTGGGACCAGCCGAGCTGTCAGCAGGGCGAGTCCCATAGCCCCATGTTGGGAGGATAAGGTGGCTCGTCTTCCCAAGGCGAGGCTGAGCGTGTCTTACTCTGTGCTGTGGTTGCCTGACCTCCTGCTGGAATTCCTGACCCTGGTTTGGAGCTGCCCTGTCTGCAGCGCATCGTGACAGGATCCCTCACCCTGTACACTGGCTTGAAATGTGGTGAAATAAATGTCATAATTTTAAGACTCTAAGTGTCAACAGTCCCCAACAGACGAGGGTTCGATTTATGATTTTTGGACTTTATGATGGTACCTAGTGATACATATTTAGTAGAAACCGTACTTCAAATTTTGATCTTTTCCCTGCCTAACAATACCCTGTATCTTTTCTTGCGATACTGGGCTATGACAGCCACACCATCTCGGGGGTAAACAGCTAACACACATACAACCATTCTGCACCCAGATGACCAGAATGTTTTTCACTTTCAGTACGATAGTCAATCAATGACATGAGATAGCCAACACTTTATTCTATGATAGGCTTCGTGTTAGATGCTTTTGTCCAGGCTAATGGAAGTGTTCTGTTTAAGATAGGCTAGGCTAACTCATGATGTTTGGTAGGCTAGGTGGATTAAATACATTTTCAATTTATGGTATTTTCAACTGACAATGGGTTGACTGGGATGTAACCCCATCGTAAGCCGAGGAAGGTCTGTAGTGAATACCGAAATGTCGTATCTAGCCATTGAAATGATCCAGAATCAAGTGAAAGAATATTCATGGAGCGTTGGACATGGTGATGCCCGTCATGGGACTATGAATGGGAATAACAGTGGTACCACTGATAGATATTGTTCATTGAGTGCCTTTTAAGTGCCTGGCACGCTCTTGTATAATCCTGACAATAACCCTTTATCGCCAACTGACAGTTAAGGAAATAGACTTAGAGGTTGAGTAGCTTGCCCAGGGCTATATAACTTGTGAAGAGGCAAAGCTGGGGTTCAGACTCAGCTCCAGGGCCAGGCTCCAAAGCCAGGAAATATGTGAGCATAGGAACGAAGTCAGTAGAGAAAGGTGTAGAATCAGATGATCAGACCTGTGGTCCCGCCTACACATCAATAGGAGGCGGTAAGGAAAGAAGGTCCATGAAAGCGCCAGGGGTGACCGAAGTTTCTGGAAGGAGTTGAGACCTGATCTGGATTTAGGTAAGTAGAGGATTAAGGTGTGTGAGTGAGCATGGGGTGTGTGAGAGTCAGTGAGGAGAACAGGAAAAGAGGATGGGGGGCTGGTTTAGGAAGACACCAGGAGCCGAGGCAGCACATTAATGTGGTTAAATGCTAGCGTCCCCACCCTTTCTCCGCATGAATTTGGGAAAATCAATAAACCCCTCTAAGCCCGGTTGCTCATCAGTAAAGCAGGGATAACGATGGTAAGGACTGTGAGATAATTCACGCAAAGTATTCAACGTCTGGCCCAGGCTAAATGCTTCATAAACGTCATCTGTAGTTGAAAATGTTCTTCGTCACTTGATCAACTCCTGGGTTTTTGTGTTATCTTAACTCTTCCCCATTCTTTAGGGTCCTCCGGCCACAGAGTCATCAAGTCCAGTTGATTCTCTCTTCATAATATTTGTTCTTTCTTTTCTTTTCTCATGGCCATTACCCTATTCTAGGTCACTGTCATGACATGTCCAACATACGGCAACAGATTCCTGCTGGCTTCCTACCTTCAGCCTTTCTCCACACCAGTCAACCTGGTACTTTAATACCAGATTGTTCCCCCAAACCACTGCTCTCTCTGGCTTCCTTTCCGGCTCAGAACCCTCCAGTGACTCACTCTCGCCTTTTGCTATTCAATCCAGACTTCTTAGCTGAATCACCTACTTTTCCATTTATTTGCCTGTTTCTCAATATGGTTGCTCTTATTGTCTCATAAGCATGCTAGGATTTTTCTTGTCAATGAGCCTTCATTCCTGTTTCCTCCTCCGGGCATATAGCAAGTGCCCTACATACGAAATTTTAAGTTGCAAAATTTCAAAGATGTGAACATGTGTTTGCATATTCAATCACGTAAGTTAGTTCATGTGTCTGGAGTACATTGTCACGTGCATGCATCTTCTACAAGTGGTTGTGCTTTTGTGTACTTTACTGTACAGTACTGTATAGAGTACAGTACGCAGTATCTTTATTCTAAGCCCAGGATGTCCTAAAGCAACAGTAAAAGCATCGGCATATAGCCGATTGTGTGAGTTGGGTGCCTAGGCTAACTTCGCTGGACTTACGAACAAATTGGACTTAGGAACACACTCTTGGAGCTGAACTCGTTCGTATGTAGGGGACTTACTGTATCCCTCTTCCTCTCCTCCTAGCCAAGCACTCATCTTCCAACCTGGCTCCTTTGAAGGCCAGCTCCTGACCAGTCGAGCTCCTGAGATCTCTCTCTCTGGGGGACACCTTTTGTACTCTCCCAGTGCCTTGCTTATGTGGCCAGAAGCTCATAATACACACTCATGAGAAATGGACAGTTTCCCCAGATGGGCTGTAAATCCTCCAGGGAAGGCCATTTCCCTTCCTCTTCTATCCCCTGTGGCTCCCAGCACAGGCCAGGGCTGAGCCTAGACAAGGCACTCCAGACATTTAAAAATTAATTTTGTTGAAGAAAGGCAGTAGTGAGAATGCTGATGATGAAGAATAGAAGGTAGGAGAGAAAAGCCTCTTTTCTAGTAAAGTCGGGTGATTTTTGTGATGCAGCAGGAGCTGTGGCTTAGAGTGGCCGGTCACTCATACCCCTGGAAACCAGCCGTTTCTTTCTCTTGTGTGTCGCCCTGGACCATCCTTATTTTTTTCCAGCTTTGCTTTCTGCCCTGGAAGCTGCTCTCCGCCCACATCTCCTCTCCCGGGATTCCTGGTAGAGCTCAAAGCCTTCACAGAAGGCAAGCTGGGATGCGATTGGTGCTTAGATGTAAGTCCTCTATCGCATACCCCACCCGGGGCCCCACTGGTGGTTCACCATTGGTTGGGAGTGTTTGTTTAATGTCTGAGCAGATGAGTCTAGAGTGTATGAATGAAGCATTGCACATATTGGAATACAGTGCAAACCCTTTCACAATAATATGTGGCCATTTGCTGTATCCTGAATGACAATAACAGCAATAATGGGGATAATCTGATGGGAAAAGCAGAGCGGGATGGATGATGGGTGGGACACCAGGGAGCCTATTCTCCGCCCAGGGACTTGGGGTTCAAGCCAGGCTTTCCATTTTTCTGGGTTTGTGCTCCGTACCCAGCTGGCAAGACGCCTCCCTCTGATTCAAAGAGGGGAGAAGAATCCCTCACCCAGGGCTCTTGGGGACGTCAGACCGCTCCTTACGCAACAGCCTCCTAATGAGTTAAGTGTAAATGAATCAGAAGCAGATGGATTGGATTGTTCTGGAAATACACCCGAGGTTTAAAAATTAAGGGAAAAAGCATTTGGCAAAAGGCATTTTGGGGTTTGCCAAGACCCAGAACATTTGAAAAACAGTTCAAGATTTCTTTTGCTTTTTCTTTTCTCCTTAGTTGTGAAACCCACAATGCTGCCTACAGGTGGTAGAAGGAGACGGCCCCCTTCTTCAGACTGATGTTCCTCTTGCCGTGGGGGTGATGGACCCCGGACAGGAGGCAGTGGCTACCGAAGCAGGGCCTGACTGTGTCCAGGGGCAAAGCCCCGCGCCCGCCTCTGTTGGCAGGGGTAGGAGGGCCCTTGGGCTTGCAGCTCCCAGCCTGGGCCTCGCCCTCCGTCCGGGCCTGCTCCGGGCTGCTCTCTATGGCGTGCAATGTGCCTGCTGCCTTTCTAAGACTTGACTCACCTTGTCCAAACATGGGGAAGCTCATTACATAAGGGAAACGGTCTCCAATTTGCTAGGCGAGAAACTCTGGAAGTTAGCAAACGCTAATCCAATAAAATATAAAGTGAAATGTTTATTCTAGAAAAAACCCTTCAAACAATTTTTTTTTATTAGTCACATTTGGCACGGTTGAGCCTTTCCCTGGAGGGACCATCTTGCTGAGGGAAAAGGGAAACAGAGCAACGATCTCAGAGGAAAACTCAACCCAGCAGTTTCTAAACCTGCAACTGGCTGGCTGTGTGATTGCTCACAAGAGAGCAAACCTCTCCATGTTTTGGTTGCCCAATAACCATCTTGCAAGGGTTTCTTTGATTAAAGGCAAATATATGAATCAAATAGGTCGGGGGATGATTCACGCTGATAACGAATCCTAATGTTCCAGGAGCATTAGGTCTTTGGTGTAATCAACACATGGGAGGGACACTTAGCAAATTCTAGCAGAGTTGTCCCCCGTCCCTCTTTCCCCCAGACACCTACCTGTGAAGCCTGACTCACCTGCACGCCTCTCAGAATTCTGTGCCTTGAAAGCCTGGTGACCTTGGCCCTTCCCCAGGTGGGACGGTGGGAGACACTGGGAGACAGTGGCTCTGTGACCTGGGGTCCTACCCCAAGATTTCTAATTACGTTTCGGGGTCACCCACGTCCAAGAAGAGCTGTCGTCGTGTATGGGCTCTGCCACAACCCTGCCTGGAAAAAGCAATATTGGAGTTTCTCTCTGGTCTTGCTGCTGCTCTCACCCCCCACTTCTAACTGAGGCCCGGGGCTTTGGCGTGGTGAGAGGCTGGGAGCTGCAGGTCAGGCTGTGGGTGGGTGCTGTTGGCAGAGTGCGGGCAGAGCACGACTGAATTCCGTCCTTCCTCAGAGCCCCACCCAACCTGTCTTTTCATCCGTTTGTTCATTTACCTCCTCATCAGCTGTGTGGGTGCTGGCTCTTAGCCTGACCTCCAGCAAAGATAGGTCTGTTCGCCCCCGTCCACGTTGACAATGACAATCGGCCATTGCATAAGTGGTTACCATTTACAAAGAGCTTTCACATATATAATCTTGCCTCCTCTCAAAAACCCACAGCAAATGCAGGGGCCCTCAGATCATCTGGTCACCATCTCATGACAGAGGGGACGTTCTTCCCAGGGTCCCGCAGCCACTCAGAGGCCAGGCTTGGTTTACAGCCTCTTCACTCCCCAGGCTTGTGCTTGAACTCACCTTGTTCTTGATCAGGATCTATTTTGTTCGGTGTCCTCCTGTTTACATTGCCCCACATGGACTGTGAACTCCTTTGGGACAGGGGTCATGTTTGGTACGTCTCCATAGCTCACATGGAGAGGGGCTGAGCAGCGTATGTGGAATCTGCTTAACAAACATCCAATGAACAGTAAAAAGTATTGAACTGGGTAGGACTAGATCACGGTGAACAGATTGGCATTGCGTTGCCTCATCTGAAAGAGCTGCTCCGGGTCTCTGGGAGCCTCCCTGACTGTCACGTGCTCTCCACCCTCACCCCCTTTAGTCCTGACACAGACTCCCTGACACCAGCTGTAGCCTTATTACCCTTATTATCACCACTCTCGCAGAGCCAGCTCCCAGCGTGGGCCAAGACATAGGAAAGAAGGTGTGAGCTTCTAGATATCGTTCCAGCCAAGGGAATATGAGGCAGAAGCCCCGGCATTGGAGGACGGAAGCAGCCCATGTGGGGAGAGAGGGGACAGACCACGTGGTCTTTGAGCTGGAGCCTGGCCCTACCCCGAAGTGCTGGGTGACCTCAGCCCCGCTGCCTCTAGCTGAACGTGAGAACAAAGGTCCTCTCTGTCCTGCCTCCTTGCTTCTTAACTATATGAGTGAGAGGGCAAATGAGATCCCATTTTGAACTCCCAGGAGGAAAGGCAGTAGTAATAACAACGATTATGGAGAGGGTCTGGCTTGTTGAGGCTGCCTTCAAACAGAAACTAGCTCACCCCCCAGGGCAGGTGGAGGCCACCCCTAGGAGCTGGGAGCCATTCTGGCTTTGGGGGTGCGGGAGGTACGGGGAAGGGCAGAGGACACGGCAAGGGCTTCTCTTTCAGACTCATCACCGTCCTTGGAATTCCTAGGTGTGTGGGAATGCTGGTCAGGCCTCCTGCCTCCCCGGAGTTTCTTCCTCTCAGGGGAGAATTCAGGCTTCCCCATTTCTGACATGATGATTCAGAGCAAAAGTGGACTTGTCAGAGACAGGAAGGAAAGATAAGATAAAAATAAAAAGTTAGCCAGACTTATAAGTTTTTCTGGCCTTAGTTCCCCCTCTTCCACCCCACAGCATTCAAATTCTAGAAAATCAAAATCCCACAGCAAAGCCAGGAAAGGAGGGCAAGGCCACAGGCTCCAGGTCAAGGCCGGAGGGCAGTGGAAGAAGTGATTCAGAGCCCGGGGATGGAGGAGACCGCGGTGGCCAGGATGCAGGGCTCCGGGCGGGGCGTCAGCCTCAGTGCTGCTCGTGCACCCGCCCCCATCCACCCCAGAGGCAGGCAGCCGGGAGCCATGTGATCGATGGGCCCCAGCTTGAATGGAAAGTCCAGATTCCAGGGACACACAGCTTAAGAGGCAGGAGGAAACCCACCTCTCACATCTGCAACAAAATTAAACTAAATACATAAAATTTGTTAGTTTACAAATAGAACTGTTACTTGTTTCTCGGGGTATTAACAATCTCCTTTTTTTGATTAAAAGAATGTATTTTTAATTAAAAATTTTTTTTTCTGGTAATGCCCGTGAAAGACGTTTGTTTCAGTTGCCAGGATTTCTGCAGAACTAATGTGGGTGGATTGTGACAGATATAATTTCTCCATCCTACAGTTTCATCAGCTTGAGTTCTGTTAAACTATACCCGCTGGGCTTAGCTCCTTTTAAAGTTTCCGCTTTGACAGGTAGATTTATTAGTCTTGAAATTTGTACAAATCAGATGTCACTCGTGGCAACTTGTCAAAATGTCAGTCTGGCGAGGCGGCATGAAAGGCTTTCTGGAGAGGGAGACAGCGGTGAGGCAGGCTTTAGAGAGCTCCAGCGCGAGCTGAGGAGGGAATGGGGCCGTGGCAGCTTCTTGATCCTGAGGCTTTACTTTATTGAATATCTCGGGCTGGACAGCGGACGGGCCGTCCGATCCCGGGTCTCTGAGACATCAAGGCTGACAGCCCCCGAATCATGGCTCCTGTCTGTTGCAATGTCAAGTTTCTTTGCTTGTTATGTTCACTTAGTGGGAGAAGGCCAGGGGTGCCGGTGTGGGGAAGGAGAGTGAATCCAGGTCTTTTGGTTTCCAAGAATGCTGGCTGGGTTCGGGCTGATGGAGGGGTGTTCCGGGGTGGGCTCCCCTGGCCAGAGCTCAGCGCAGCGTCCCGGCTCATCAACCAAGATTCGAGTTCCACTGGGGAGAGGATGCAGCAGGAGGGAGGGGAAGGTCTCAGGTGGGAACTACAGGAGGGGACAACCCCGGCACAGCCGCGGGGGACCCAGGGCCTCCCTTTCCCAGTCTGCTGGCTTCCCAGACTGACTTGGTCCCGATCACTTAATCAAAGATCCCACACTCTGGTCACCTCCATCATTATCTTAGTTTGACACAGAGGGAAATGTTATTAATAGTCAGAAACTTATCTGAATATTTTTCCCCTGGGGCAGTGGGCAGGAGTGCTGTAGAAAGAACTCAGCCAGGGAGTCCGGTGGACCGGACATTCAGGGCTCTGAGAAGGTGCCCTCCTGAGGTGAAGGCCAGGGGTGGGGAAGGAGAGTGAATCCAGGTCTTTTGGTTTCCAAGGATGCAGGGCTCGTGCTGCTGCAGTGGAAATAGAATTCTGGTGGAGGAAGCTCTTACTGGACGATTGCACTGTTTGCCCATCTGTTGGTCCCGTGTGTCTGCCCCGGGATGTCGGAAGACACCCAAGAAAGCTGCAGAGCTCAGTATTCCTACCACCTCTCTCTCCCATTCACCAAGAGGTTCAGGTGGGCTTGACGCTGATGTCTTCAGAGACATAGGGCAGCTCTGAGACCCACACCGGATAACTGGGTCTTCCCTTACTCCCAAGCAGGGGGCTGGGGAACTGCCAGGCTGACGTCCTCAGTGTCACCTTCCCATCCACCCCCACCCTTTCTGGTCCCTTGTCTGCCTCTGAACTGTGCCGTCTCAGCCTCAGGCCAGGCACGACTTGATTTGAGAAGTGTGAAGTGTGCTCTCTCTCGCCCCATCCCCCGCCTTCTCATTTCTTTGCCTGTTGAATTATTGAAGGCCTTTTTCCTTCGTGAGTTCCCAGAAACTCCTGCTCCAATGCAAATGCCTCTTTGAGGGAGGAGACACCTCCTTACTGGGGATGAGGTGACAACACTGCTGAAAGCAAGGAAGTATTCTGTGGGGGCCAGGATCGGTTAAGAGGAAGCATGGAGACCCAAGGAGACCTGCCCAGCTCGTGATATTTTTGAGAGGCCGACCTGCCTGATGCATCCCTGTCCCGTTTCCAGAGCGGGGAGCCAGGCTTTTTAAAGAGAGACAGGCAGGCCAGGTAAGGGGAGGCCGGCAGGGAGGCCGAGGACCCTTCCCGGCCTCTCACCTGTCTTGCTCTCTAGTGAAGGGAAGGGGACTTCCACTTGCCCCTCTGTCCCCTCAACAGCACAGGTGTTTGTCGGTGACCGAGTCCTTCTCTGTCAGCAGCGTGGAGTCCGAGGCGTCAGGAGGGGGATTTTCCTCTCGCTGGGCCCAGGAAGGTGTCGGTATTTTTGCTGAAAAGGACAAGAATCGGGTCCACCGTTTATCTTTTCTCGTTGGCGCCTGGCATGCTGAGGAACTGAGATTATCCCAGGTGAAAAATCTCAGACGTTAAGAGGCATGACAATGATCACAGTCGTGACGATATAATAACAGGGGTAGTTATCCTAATAATCCCGTAGGATGTATAGCCTGTCTTTCAAAGCACTCAAAACACTCTCGCGTCTGTGATTTCACATCCTCACAGCCTGCTTCTGGGGGAGAGATGGAGTGGAAGAGGCTCTTGCAGCTACGTGGGGAAACCAAGGCACCTAGCTCATGCCGTTCACTCTGGGCCCTTTAACTCAGCCACGTGACTGCTGGAAAAATGAATCTTTATGTTCGCTATCGCCCAATTATTTTGAGCTGCCATCCTGTCCCTGGGAGTGGAACACACACACACACACATCCGTGGCTTCCAACCCCCAAATGGGCCATTACTGAGAAGCGCTTCAGTTTACAGAGTTGAAAGACTTAATCGCCAGCCTCCACCCCAGCCCTCTTTTCTCCAGTGCTGTGCGCCGGTTGCCTCATCAAAAGGGAACAGGGAAGAGGCAGATCTGAGGGTTTTCACAGGGGAAAACTCTTTAAAAGAATCGCTATGTGTCATAGTGCAGGGTGGCTTCCTTTCATGTGGCAAATGCATTGTGGCAGCTCCCCGCTCCACATCAGATAGATCATTACAGTGGGGACGGGTGGGATGGGGGGAGTCTTCCCAGCCCCTCCTCCCAGGCCAGCTCAGCCCGTCACAGGGAGGTGGGCTGGGGTCACTTTCAAAGGGCGAGCGTGGGGTCCTGAGGGGCTAATGAGTGGAGAACAGAGAAAAAGCGGTGGGTGCTCGTCGCTCGCGGGAGTCCTGTGATCCTCCGTAGTCAACGTGTCTCTGCTTGGTAATTTTAGGGCAGGCAGCAGGGAGAGAGAACGCGGGCTGGGGGGAAAGATGAGAAGGCGGGGAAAGGCAGGGGAGAAGAAGGAAAAAAAAAAAACACCCCACCAGCCTGTCTGGCATTAGTTCAGAAAGCTCTCCAACTCACACATCTGGTTCTTATATTTCAAAGTTAATTAGTCATATTGAGGCTGTCTGAAGATAAATTTATCATCCAGAAAAAACACAAACAGTTTGAAAAATGAAAGGAAGTGGGGTGACATGGCTTGACGTTTAAATAAATCATTTTAACATGATTAAAAAACTTGTCCTGTCTGACACCCAGCACTTGGGTACTTTGTAAAGAATTTTTGACAAAGACAAGTCCCTGTTTGGTATACGAAAGCCCTTGCCATTCAATTACTCAGAATAATCTTTGGCCAGTTACTTTTCTGAGCGACTTCTGGTGTGTGTGCCGGGCAGCCATGGCTGGGCCCTACTTTCTGGGGTGGTGGTAGGAAGCGTGGGGTAGTCAGTGGTTATTCCAGTTGAAACAAAACAAAACAAAACAACTCAGACGTGAAGCGGTGGGGTAACTGGAGAGCTTTTCTTTGGAGAGGAGTGAGGGTAAAGTGAAGGCTTAATCCGGGCCTCTCTGATGGCTGTCGGGTTTGAGCCGGAAATCCTTGCCCGGCCCAAAGAGGAAAGATCCTCTTCAAATGTCTAGGCAGAGACTTCCAAGAACCAGATGTGTCCTGTTTCTTACACCTCCCAGGGCTCCGCTGACGGTTTCTGTGACAATGGAATTAGGAATCGGGGCTGTCTCTGGCCTGGCTGTAGGAAGTGGTGGCCAGATGGGGGTGGTAACAGTCTAAATTGTGGTGAGTCTGCTGGTTGGTTTGTTGGAGGAGCAGGTGTAGGTGAGCTGGAGTCTGTACAAGCTGAGACACACCACCGTCCTCCTGTTCTTCCCGCCCTGCCCCAGCTGTGCCCGTGAACCCTGTGTACTCAGTGAAGGTCGCTGGTTCCTGTTCTCCCGAATGACGGACAGCCCTTCCCAGCCCAGCTCAGCAGTGGGGACAGACATCTGGAGTGGTGGTGGTAGAGACTCTGGTGGCATATGTGGGTATTTCTAAATGTGATGGAAGAGGGGGCATATCCCAGGGCCTCCCCCAAATCTGTCCAAGGTAAATTGGCTCTTGGGAGATTTCGACGCTCCTTTTCATTTGTCCCTTGGTCGCGTGCTCCGTGCAGTTCAGGAGTGATATAGTACAACATGAACGTTCTCTCCTATTAGCAATTTGGTCTCATCAGTTTTGTTAATGGGATAACAAGAGGTGCCGGTTATGGTGCAAAAGTCTCATCATGTTGGTAATTTTCACTGTAACATGTTAGCGATCTGTCACTATTTGTTTCCAGTAATACTGGCAAGAGTCTGCTTACATCAGGGTCTCGAAGGTTCTCCCCACACTCCCAGACTGTTCTTTCTTTCTCTGGCTAGGTAGCTTCCCTCCTCTGATCTGTCTCTGTCCCTCTCACTGCGCCTTTGTTTCTGTCTTCCTGGTGTCACCTCCCTCCCCTCTGATAACCGATGACAATGTATGTTTCGGAGGGAAACGCTGTCCCAGGGCAGCCCCTGCAAGGATAGAATTCCAGACCTGGAGGCCCCAAACGATCATAATCCCCATCCTTTCATCTGTCAGATGGAGAAATCGAGGCCCAGAGAGGAGAAATAAGTTGTCCAAAATATCACCGTCAGTTTATCACAGTCAGAGCAAGGCCAGGCCTAGGACCCTGGTTTCAGGATTTCAAATCATGGTGCCTTTTACTATGTGATGAACAGTGTCATACGAAACATCAGTCAACCCCAGAAACCAACTTTCTCGCACATGGGAAACTCATTCCGGTGAAGTTAAGGTCACGGAGAGGAAAAAGTCTCCTTCGCCCTCATAACGGGGCTTTTCTCATCTTGATCAGGATGGGACCTCAAACCACGTAGTTTTCTGACGTGAGTCATCCTACCAGCTGAGATGCCCCAGTCTCAGTGTCCCCCGCTCTAAAATCAGGAGGGGAAGGCTCTCCTTAGCGAATCCTGGCCATCAGCTGGGTGGATGAAGCTTCCGGCCCCAGCGCCGGTCACCAGTGGTCCAGCACAGAAGCCCTGGCCACAGATAGCCTTTCCTATGCCGGGTGAGATGCTCCTGCCTACCTCCGGGCCCTGCAGCCCTGCTGCAGCTCTCAGAGACCTTCACCTTGCCCTTGTGCGTCAGCTGGGGAGGGCAGGATGCACTACTGTTGGAAGCGTTCCTTTCCACAGCTGGTGCCTCGAGGCATGGAGGCTGAGAAAAGCCAGAAGCATCACCCTGTCATGCAAAGATGCCAGATTTCCAGTCAGACGGACTAGGGTTTGAATCATAGCTCTGCTACTTAGTAGCTGCGTGAGCATTCCAGATACAGAAACTGTGTCTCTGTTTCCTTACATGTAACATGAGGAGTCCTAATAGTCTGCCCATAGGTTTGCAGTGAGGAGTAGGGAACGTGTATGTAAAAGACCCAGAACTTTCCAAGGCACCTAGGAAGCCTGCCCCTTACTCACAGTACAGGCAGGTGGCGTGGAGACTTACCTTGACCATCTTCTGAATTTGCTCGTATCAGGCTCACGGTGCCTGGATGTGTGAGGTTCAGCGGCGCTGGACCATTGAGGGACGTGTTCTATTTCCAGGGTCAAGGAGAATTTCGAAAGCAGAGGGATCTAGAGCAGCTGTTGAGAGGAGGGGAGCATGCCAACCGCTGAGTCACCAGGGGTGTCGATGTTGAGAGGAAAGAAGGAATATCCGCGTTTCTGTGGCAGGGAAAGAGGAAAAAGGAAAACAGAGGCTCTTGCTTGGGTGCTAGTGAGAGCTACTGGCTTGTGCACGTTCAGAGCCTTCCCACACATCGTCCAAAGCTTCTAAGGAAACCGCCAGCTGACTTTGAAATCTCAAAACAGTCTCATCACACCCTGTTGAATCATAAACTCTGTCTAGGGTGGGGATGTGGCAGTGCCATGCCGGGAAGGGGGCATGCGCTCCTCTGAGGGGCGCCTCCCAGGCCTAAGGGGGATCAGAACCCCGGCTGGGCTGCCCTTCCTCCTGCTGTCCTTGAGATGCTCTGGCTATGTGGTCTGCCTGCCTGCCTGCCTGTCTGGTGCTTCCTTAGGAGCTAACAGACTCTGTGTGTGCGTGTGCGTGTGCGTGTGCGTGTGCAGGCGTATGTGCATGAATTTGCCTTTCCTGTGATCCAGGTCTCTACTTAGAAAATGGGAGGTCAGGGGATTCACAGTGGGATCCGTTTATAAAAACTAGGTCTGGGCAGCCAGGCCCTGCAGACCTGCCCCTCTCTGGGGTCTCAGTTTCTCTCCGTAGCTCTAACCCGACCAGCTCAGACTCATCGGGAAGGTCGCATCACGCCTGTCCCCTCCTTGGGGAGGTTCCCTGGAGCACAGTGGACTGTGCCTCTCAGTCCTTACTCTGCTTTTCGTTTTCCTTCTGAGCTTTGATCAGAGTGGAAACCAGCTTGTTATTTATTTTGGGTCCTGTCTGGAGAATGTAAGCCAGGTGAGGGCAGGGCCTTTGCCAGCCTGTTGGCCTCTGTCTTCCTGGTGCTAGAACACCTGGGATCCAAGGCCACACGTGCACGGGTGTACCTGTTGCGTTAATGAGGGAACCTGCACAGCGTGGCCGTTAATGGCTTCCTCTACCTGCCTCCCAGGGTTTGCGTAAGGGTCAGAGGACCGGGGCTGTGAAAGTCATTTGAAAAAGTTCAGAGAAATATGCCAAGTGTGAACGATTAACATCCGTCTCCTGCAGGAGGTGGACGACATTCCTTTGCCAAAATCTCTCAGCAGCCTTGAGGTGAGCCTGGCAGACCCTAGACACTTTCCAAGAGCCTCAATCCCACCTCCACCGGGGTCCTTGAAGCGAGACCTCAGATCACAGAACAGTCCAGCTCAGCTTCACTCGTGTTCGCCCAGCGCCTGCTGCGTGGTGACGGAGGCAGGAGTTCCCCAGGGCATAATTCTGCCTCTGTCCTCCGAAAACTCACAAGCTAATGGGCGAGGCCAACCTGCAAACCAATAAGTCCTCATGCAGGGACACGTGCCGCAGCACAGGCAAGTTGAGGTACCCGTGTCAACGGGGGGAAGCAGTGATTAACCTCAAGGAGATGGGGAGGTGATGGCAGGATCCCTCGGAAGACGAGGCCCCGCCCTCTGGGAACTTACACCTTGAGCCCGTGTGTCTCGACTTTGACCTCTCCCTGCCCCATCTCCACCCAGTTTTTCCTGATCACCCCCAACATGAACTTTTTTTTTTTTTTTTTCTTTTGCGGTACGCGGGCCTCTCACTGTTGTGACCTCTCCCGTTGCGGAGCACAGGCTCCGGACGCGCAGGCTCAGCGGCCATGGCTCACAGGCCCAGCCGCTCCGCGGCACGTGGGATCTTCCCGGACCGGGGCACGAACCCGTGTCCCCTGCATCGGCAGGCGGACTCTCAACCACTGCGCCACCAGGGAAGCCCAACTACATGAATTTTTAATCCCACAGATATACAGTGTATCTGTTTAGCCTTTGTAATATCTTAGATGTTTTACCCCCCAAGGATGCCTGCAGGGAATGCGTGCTCTTACCGCCTGCCTTTCTGCCCTCCCAGCCCATTCGGCTGACCCCTGTCAACCTCTCCTGCATGCCCTGATGGCGTGGCAAGTCTTCCCTTCTGTTGACAGTCACCAAATATGCAGCCCTGGGACACACACAGGCCAGAGCTCAGTGCACCAGGGGCCTTCCTGGGGGCTTGGTGGCTGGTCTCTAGGTTTAAGGGTGCTCCTGGTTCCTTCACCTCCTCTCCTGTGAGGCCATTTGGGAAGCCTCACCCATCATCACCCTGCCGGCTCCCCAGCATCCTTCTGTGTGGCCCTGACATATCAGAATCCTCTCACTTCTGCCAAATCAATGTGGCCCCCACCCCGGCATGGCATGCAGGGTTGGGACTCTGCCGTCTCCTCTTAACTGTCCTCTTCCACGTGCCATCCCTCATCTTACCGTTTCGGCATCACTGGCAGCCCGAGGCCACCCAACCGGGCACTGTTTGGCCCAGGACAGATGCCAGGCTGGGCCACGTGCTTCCTGTGTGCAGCTCTGGTCTCCAGACTGTCAGCCTCCTGTGGGTGAGGACTGCTTCCCATTCTTCTCTGCTTCTCCCTCCTCCTGAAGCAGTGGTCCTTGCACACTTGTTGGTTGATGGGCCTACATTTTCCTTCTCAGTCCAACTAGGGAAAGCAGGAATTTTTCCTCTTATAAGTCTTCTCATCGAATACGGGGCACTGAGTAGGGACTTAAAACATGTTTGTTGAATGAATTGAGCTAGAGAATGTTTTTGTTTCTTCTGACACCATTTAGACAACATGGTACGCTCAGGTCCTGGTCTCCTGGAGCTTGACTTTGAGTGTCTAGTAGCTCCCAAGGCTTGAGTCCATCCCTGGCCTCTCAAAGTCCCAATTTCTCAGGAGCTGAGCAGGGTGCCAGCCAGGTGTCATTCTGTCACATGGTTGGTTTTCTCCTGGAGGAAGAGCCATCACGTTTCAGCTCCATCATGGAACCAATTGTCATAAAGCAGTGTCTTCTAGCTTCTGTCTTAGGTACTCTCGACAATACTCTTTTGGGGGGCTCTTTTTTAGAGCCGCTTTTGGTTGGGTTGGGTTAGCAGAGACATTTAGACATTCTGCTTTGCAAATTCCTGGAGAAATTACATCCCTGTCGTATTTGAACACTCTCAAATAGGAAAGAATTACTTTATTGGGTGTCCCCCCTCTCCCTCCTCCTAAATGTTTGAAGCTAACAAAATGTTTTCAAGCAATTTCTCGCCACTGGATTTGGTGAAACTCACTTCAAGTGTCTTTCCAGAGCCTTTCATAGAAAAGTAATTGTGTAATTAGCTATAAATTAGTAAAAATTATGCTAATTACTTCCAGGTGTGACATATTTTGTGCTTAAAAACGAGTAAGAGAAATAAAGGAGCTGTCACTGGGGTTCCCAAGTGAAGCTTGGCCCAGGCAGCTTGGCAGGCTGATGTGCACATTTACTTAATATTATTTTTTTAATTATGTAATTTCTGAATAAGTACAAACAGACCCGAGAACAAAAGTACAACAGACAAAACCCAGAGGTGGTTGTTTTTGTGTGTGTGCTTAATTAAAATGAGACTCAGTAGAAGGCTTTCCAGGACTTTTCAAACTTGTAAGGGGGGACTGGAGGTGGTGGGATAGGGGGATGTCGGGGTCAAAGAGGTCTCTGGGGTTCCTGGGCCCTTGAAGCCGGAAGGGGTCTGATGGCCCCCTGGGGGTTTGCCCTCTTCACACCCCCTTCACCCTTTCAGTTCTGATTATCAAGGTGATGTGTACCATGGCCAAGACATGGCAGCTGTGATGTGCTAATGGCATTGCACATCATTTGCATACAGCTCTTTTTTTAAAAAAACGGAGGTGACATTGATTTATCACTTTATGTAAGTTTCATGTGTACAACGTTCTATTTTGACTTCTGAATGCACTACACTGTGCTCACCACCAAAAGTTTAGTTTCCAGCCCTTATTGTGCAGTTGACCCCTTTCACCCATTTTGCCCTCCCCAACCCCGTTTCCCTCAAGTAACCACTGATCTGCTCTCTGTGTCTACATTTTTGCCTTTGTTTTGGTTGTTTGTTCATTTATTTATTTAATATTCCACGTATGAGTGAAATCATACAGTATTTGTCTTTCTCCGACTTATCTCACTTAGCATAATGCCCTCAAGATTTACCCATGTTGTTGCAGATGGCAAGCTTTCATCTTTTTAATGGCTGAGTAGTATTCCATTGTGTGTGTGTGTGTGTGTGTGTGTGTGTGTGTGTGTGTGCGCGCCACACCTTCTTTATCCATTCATCTGTTGATAGGCACTTAGGTCATCATTTCCATGTCTTGGCTATTGTAATTAATGCTGCAATGAATATAGGAGTGCATATATCTTATCAAATTAGTGTTTTTATATTTGGGTAAACACCCAGTAGTGGAATAGTTGGACCATATGGTGGTTCTATTTTTAGTTTTCTGAACCACCTCAGCACTGTTTTCCATAGCGGCTGCCCCACTTTACATTCCCACCAACAGTGTGCATGCAGCTCTTTTTGTGGCGCAGTGCTTTACTGTATTGGTTTCTCTATCCTGTGAGGTATGTAGAACAGGTTTTCATAGTATACACGGAAGTCTGAAGGACCACATTCTTCCGGGATGAAGTAAAGGGAGAAAGGAGAGGGTGGGATCTCTTTCCTTCCTGTTTTTCTTCCAACCTTTTCCTCCTCTCCCTCTTCCTCTTTCTTTTTAAATTCATTCCACTACGATTGGGACCACTCTACTCTGCACCCGCTAGCAATGGTGGCAAGGTGGAAACCAGCCAATCAGTCCATCTGTCAGTCAGACATGCTGGGTTCTGTGGTAGGTGCTGGGCATCCAGAGACCAATATCATGTCAAAGCTCACTGTTGGAGGAGACAGACATGAGGAAACACTTTGATGGAATACGGGCAGTGCTCTGATTATGGCGACCCCAGGGCTTGGGATTTCTAAGGATAAAGCCACTTTCGAATATTCCGTCTCATTGTCTTTCCATGAGTACATTTGTGCTCATGATACGTTGCGTCCCCAGCTTTGAGTTGAAGGACTTGGTCCCCAGGGCTGTAACAGAGGAACATAGAAAGTGCTGTGGCTGGACGAGAGTCATCCTCCAAGAGGACGGGCACGTCAGTTCGGTCTTCAAGGGTAAGCGGAAGTTTTCCAGGCAGAGAAGGAGAGAAAGGGAATTCTTTCTGTAAAGGTGATGGCTGAGAAGGACTTTGAAGGATGACTAAGAACTGGAAGAGGAGATGCTAGTTGGGGGGCTGGGTAGGGCAGGAGGGGCAAAAGCACAAAGGCATCAGACAGTGTGATGTCTTGGGGCAACTACGAGTGTTTTGGTGTCACTGGAGCATTAAGAGTGAGGAGAGGGGTAGGGAAAGGAGGCTGGGCTCAAGGAGAGCCTGGTTGGCTCTACCCTAGAGCGCGGACTTTGGAATATGGGGAAGCCACTGTAAGATAAAGTCCAGTTAGCGCGCGTGTGTGTGTGTGTGTGTTTGTGTGTGTGTGACACGGACAGAGGGAGATTAGCAGAGCCATGTTCTCTGGCCTTCCCCAAGGAAAGCTGGTTCATATTTTCAAGAAGACAAATTTAAAGACTGATGGGCCAGCTGGGCTTGGAGGCGAAGATCCCCCATCTCTCACTGGAGAGCAGGGACCGCCCCCGGGAGAGACCTTGAAGGGATGTCCTGAGAGAGCGGCTTTCTGACCTGGTCTGCTGGTCACCCTGTGGCCTCCACTCACCGTCACAGGCTGAAGACCGCATCACACCTCCAGCCTTCAGCCGTACGCATTTAAGGCAACAGATTCTCGAGGGGCAGCTGCTCTGGGAGCTTACCAAGGGCACCCATTTAAGAGGAAAAGGAATAAAAAGCACGTGTGTTTTCTTCAACCCTCTTGACGTTCTCACAACCTCCTTCTAAGTTCCTGTCTTTCTGATCTGCAGATTAAATAAAGAAACCTCACTGAAATATCTTTTTAAAACAGAAAGATATTTGGAATTGTTATTATTATTTTTTAACATCTTTATTGGAGTATCATTGCTTTACAATGGTGTGTTAGTTTCTGCTTTATAACAAAGTGAATCAGTTATACATATACATATGTTCCCATATCTCTTCCCTCTTGCGTCTCCCTCCCTCCCACCCTCCCTATCCCACCCCTCTAGGTGGTCACAAAGCACTGAGCTGATCTCCCTGTGCTATGCGGCTGCTTCCCACTAGCTATCTATTTTACATTTGGTAGTGTGTATATGTCCATGTCACTCTCTCACTTCGTCACAGAAAGATAGAGAAATATTAAGGAAGTGTAGGAAAAACAAAGTAAAAAAACCCAAAACAAACAAACAAACAAACAAAAAACCCTGAAACAACAATGACAGCAAAAACCACAAACAAAACGGTGCAGGTCTGGAGGCAGGAAAGCCGGGTCACGTCCTGATTCTGGCCCTCCTCATCCATCTCATGTGACTTGAGTCACTTTCCCATCCAGGCTTCAGATTCTGCATTTTTAAAACAAGAGGATTGAGCTAATTTATCTCAAAGTTCTTCCCAGCTCAGATCGGTAACCTCTGCATTTTTAAATTTTACTTTCAGTAGCAGCGTGAGAAAACACCTTTATTTTTCCTTTTATTCTTATCATACAGATGAAGATGGTAGCAGGGCTGAGTATTATGTGGGCTGGAGAGGGACTTTCTCACAGTTAGGCTGTGGGACATTTGAAAGTGTTAACCATCAAAAATATTTCCTTTCCTACATTTTCCATTTCCCAGGGTCAAGGTGTTTTCAGTGCAGAACCGTAGGTTGTTGGATCAGGAGACACGTTTTGTTTGCTTCCTATAAAAGGCAGCTTGTGTGTTGTCACTAGCCCTGCCCTCGTGTAACCACATTTACAGCATTAATGATGACAAGGATGCTGAGGATGATGGGAACTAGTATCTGTTGAGTGCGTGCCTCTGTGGGTCAGACATTAGTCTAAGAGCTTTGTGTGTACTTCATCCTATGGGGTGGGTATCATTATTATGCCCATTTCACAGATGAGGGCATACACACCCAGGGAAGTTGTCACCAGGACTCCTGTGCTGGGCTTGAGGAAGGCACATACATTCAGAATAGGATTCTTGTGGGTTCGATCCCTGCATTCCTGAGTCATGTCCCTGGCCAGCCACCCAGGGCTCCTGAAGATTCAATGAGACAATCTTTGTGACAAGTACTTTGCAGACTGTGATGTACCATACGCATGCAGACAGAAACCGACGAGAACCAGCGCCAGGGCAGATGGGACTAATGTGGCCACGGTGGGCCAATCCTCCCCAGCAGGACGGCTGGAGTCCCAGAGAAAGGCAGAGACGCTGAGGCCAGGCTGGGGAGAGGATGTCTTGCAGGCGGAGCTGGGGCCTCTCTGCCTGAGGCTCCCTCCTCCTGGGGCAGGTGGCCTTCCTCCCAGGAGCTCCGCCTTGCCCTTTGATTCTTCCTGGCTTCTTTCCTTTTAGAACCAGGCACGGGGTCAATCTGCTTTCTCATTACCCAAGAGGTCAAGTCTAGCCACCTTGGCTGGCACGGAAGCCCTCCCCAGCTGGGCCTGCCCCAGGAACCTGGCCCCCTTTCCTGCAGCTCACCCCCAGACACCTCGTTCTGCTCCAGTGGCCACTCTCCTTGGTGTTTCCCGTAGACTAGGCACAGTTGTCCCTTTGGTGTCTTGACTGACGCTGTCCCTTTCCTGAAGTACTGGCTTCTCCCCACTCACCCCCAATGACAGCTGAAGTTCCACCTCCTTTCAAGGCCTTTGCTTCAGGCCTTTCTGTCAAATGTGGGCTCTTAGCGCCCTTTATCTCCGTCAGTCTTACTGGCCATCTGGGTGTGGCTCTTCTGGAGGGCAAGGGACTGACGGAGATTCAGCCTTTTGTAAAAAACACCCTTAAGCTTTGCATTTGGAATTTTGCTCATAGCGCCTTGCCTGAGCCGCTCTTTGTAGGGAGAAAGAGGAACGTTGTGGACAACTTTGGCTTTCCTCTAGATCTGTTTTGTGGCCAGGCTGGTTAAGCGTTCATCTCCCAGGATGGCCTGACTCTGCGGTTAGAAAGGGTTCTGTGCTTGCAGCCCTGGGGAGCGTTTGCAGTGGCACCAAAGCCCTGTTAACTCCAACTAGTGTCCCCAACTCCCTGGTCAGGGAGTCTGGCCTCGGCCAGACGAGAGATCTCTCCATACCTGCTATACAGGCCAACACCTCTTGTGATAACTCCCAGAAGAGAGAATTTCAAAGAAGTCAACTCATGCCAAAAATGCCTTTGTCAGTGTGTCTCTGTAGGGGTGGTCAAGACTGGCTGCATAGTGTAGGCAGCCCGGAGCCAACTGAAAACTGTGGCTCCTTGAATTTCAAGATGGCGATGAGCAGAGCATCAAACGTACACGGGCCTTTCTGACTCGGGAGAGGTTGGGCGTCGTGCGGACATGCAAGTTGACACCATGAACCAGCTCTGCTGGCTTCTGTGCCTGGTGTGTTGGCTGCTGTCACAGGTGCAGGCGGTGGTGGTGTTGGTGTGTGTTAATTTCTTCTTCTTTTTACTCAGCAATTTCCAAGTTAAATAATAATATTAAGCATCTACCACATGACCGGCAGTGTTTACAACACCATGAAGGGGGGGATTCACAAAATCAGTAGAAGATACTGGCTCTCCCTTGATGTTTACAGTATTATCAAAGAGACAAGAGATATATGCATTCCATTCCCATTTATCTCCATCGGATGAAGAATCGCAGGCTCAGAGAGGCTAACTGGTTTGCCAAAGTCACACAGCTACTCCAGGGCTCCAGTATTTTCTGTGTAGCCTCACCCACGAAACACTTAAAGAATTGGTCCACTTGGTGCAGAGTCCTAGGAGTTGTGTGAGGTCAGGGAAGCAGGGGCGACCGGTCAGGGTCATGGACTAGTCGGGGCCGACTTGGAGAGGAGGAAGGGTTTGGGTTGGGGGGAGGATGCAGTGAGGGGAGGGCGTTCTGCCATCAGGGAGGTGGGTCTGGCTCCATCGAAGGGGGCTGCGAGGTCAGGGGGCCCTCTTTGCTCACTCCTTTCCTTCCAAATGAGGTACCAGTTCTCTGGGGCCATCTCTCTCTTGATCCCAGTTCAGTGTTTTTCAAGCTTTTTGGACCACAATCCTCAGTAAGAAATTTTCAGGTGTGGCCCAGTACACACACATGTGTACGTGTGTGTGTGCATGTGCTTCCGTGTGTTTACTTACCTTTATGACTTCTGATGCAAGCGGATGTTTTCTATTATATTCTGTTATGTAATTAAAATCAGATGATGGTACAGCAAACTGAGGCACTACCCCAGCTGGACTTTGACGCCACGCTGCCATAATTACTAGATGGACAGTTTTTTTGCCCTCAAAGCCCTCACAGAAGGAAGGGCTATGTCTTCAGCTCTGAGAGCCTGTGGAACTCTCTCTCTCTCTCTCTTTGGATGCCTAAAGCTCGTCCTGCTGGCATTCTGCCCTTCCACCGCCCACCCACTGCCAGGATCTCAGACCCTCCTACCATGGGTTTAATTACATTTTCATGCAATTGCATTTTCTCTTCCCAATATGAGGAAGTACACCTTCCTCACGAGAAAACACCATCCTAGAGGATGAACAAGTCACAGCAGGTGGTAAGGACTCCTGAGCCCATTTCCCCAGCTCCTCCGAAGCCCAGCCCTGTGCCTTTTCTATAGCAGGCGTTCAGCAAGTGTTAAGAGATTGAGAAATCGGTTGAGTATCTCAGAAGGATTTGGAAATTTTCTAAGGAGTTGAACATGACTTTAGCATTACTGGTTTAAAAGGCCTCTTGGTGGGGCAGGCATTTGACGGTTCCCTTGCAGGCTCGCAAGGAATGCCCCACCTTCTCAGCTGTTCTCCCTCTTATCATGTTTTTCCTCTGACTCAGCTTTGCTTTCCAGCCTCAGGTACTTCCGGGGCTCATACCCCATTGCTTTTTACTGAGAGAAGCTAAATGGGATGGTGGCGAGTTTGATGAGACCCACGCACTCTGGCTGGCCTGTTCCCTGAGCCAGACAACAGAAGCCCCCCAGCATAACCCGCTCACCTCACCCACAGTGCGGGGAGAACACTGACCTCAGTGTCAGGAAACTTCACGTCGGAGTCCCCTTACCCAGGTGAGTGACATTGGGGCAATGGCTTAGCGTCTCGGTACTTCATTTCTCTTCCCTTGTCATCCTCTTGCTTGTTGAGATGACCGCATTACCTAACACGTGGCAACTTTACCTGTCTGGCAGTTGAATGATACCCACCTGCATTTGTAACCTTCGTTTGCATAACGGCTTCCCTGCTCATCTTTGAACTGTGTGAATTGTTTTATGACCGACCCAGTTGACTGGGGAGCTGAGGCTGCGTTATCCAAGATTACTCAGCTAATAAGCAGTGGAGTTAGAATTCAAACTCAGATTTTCTCTTTCCAAAGTCTATATTCTTATCCTCATGATTTAATGTAATTATATCAGCCCATTAAGTTAATGCTTATTTCCTCTGGCCCAGCGGCGCCCTGAAAGGAGTGAACTTCTGTTGATGGAGGGAGGGTTAACTCGTGGTGGAGACAGGGAAGCAGTGGTCAGAGGAGGGAGAGGAAAGGAAGGCAGAGGGTGTGAGTGAAGAACCAAGTTTAGGAATCACAGGGGGCTCACGGTTGAAGGCTTCCTGGGTCGTTTCACTGCTGTTTCAGCTCCCTGGGTCCCTGGGCAGCAGCCATCAGATACGCCATCAGTGATTTTAATCAACAAACCAATGAACTGGCATTTACTTGGGGATTTCGAGGCTGACGCAGAAGTCTCATTGTTGGCGAGCACTTTGCACTGAGGTCATTTTCCATGGCAGCACAGCCCTAGGCCGCCAGCCCTTGAGTTTGGAATCAGAGGGGTGGGTGATGTTCTTTGCAGAGTCCGTGAGCCCCTGGTGGTTTCCATCTCATTGTCACATCAGTGCAGAAGGGGAGCGTGTGGGGTCAGTGTTGGGATGGGGCCATCTTCTCTGACGACTCAGCCTCCTCCATGGGCCGTGTCAGTCAATGACTTCTTTTCCTTTTCTCAGTTTCCAACCTGGTCTTTAAAACGTGATATGACATTCTTTGCTCTAATGAATAAGCCTGTGTGGTGGGGCGGGGGGTTGTTTTAGCCCTGCTCCCATTTTATGGATGAGGAAACTTGGGCTCAAAGAGAGACTGGGACACCCCCCCACCCCCCTACAATGTCCTGAAGCCAGATTTGGATCTAAGTGTGCTGATTTCAGAGTCCACCATCATTGACTTCTCCTCAGGTGCCTCAGCTCTTAGAGAAAGGACCAGGTAAGGGAGCAACGTGAGTTACCCAGGCAGTCACAGGCTCCTACAGAGGACCTCAAATCCTGAGACCCTTGGCTGCTGGAAGGCAGGTCTATGTTGAAGCTTTTGGTTTCCTGTTCTCAGTACTTCCTCTGGAGGATTTCTCTCCAACAGGTGTAACTCAGTCACCTGCATAAGTGTTATTAAAAACTCTAAGACAGGGTCTGTAAAAGCAAACCAAATAATTCAGAAGTCTCCCTTTCGCCACCCCCTCTTTACCAGTAGCTACTGTTAATAGTTCTGTGTGTGTGTCTTCCAGACGTTTTAAGCGTGGATATGCTTATGTGTATGTGTGTGTTATATGTAAAATGCTTTCAAGCATAAGCAGGATCATACTATACATAGAATTCTGCAACTTGCTTTTACACTGAAGAACGTTTTATGGACATGCCTTCATGTTAGTATCCACAGTCCTGCCTCATTCTTTTTTTTTGTTTGTTTTTGTTTTTTTGTGGTACGCGGGCCTCCCACTGTTGTGGCCTCTCCCGTTGCGGAGCACAGGCTCCGGACGCGCAGGCTCAGCGGCCATGGCTCACGGGCCCAGCCGCTCCGCGGCATGTGGGATCCTCCCGTACCGGGGCACGAACCCGTGTCCCCTGCATCGGCAGGCGGACTCTCGACCACTGCGCCACCAGGGATGCCCCTGCCTCATTCTTTTTAATGCATGCTTGGTGTTAATATTTCATCTTATGGATGAACCAGTTTATTTAACCTGTTACCAATGGGTGGACGCTTAGGTTGATTCCAGCTTTTTTCTATTACAAACAGTGCTTTTGTGAGCATCCTTGTGTAGTTGGAGAAATTCATATAAATGAAATTTCTGGCCTGCAGGATTCGTGCATTTATAATTTTGATCGATATTGCCACATGGCTCTCTGAAGTGGTTGTCCCATTCACAACATCAATCTAAACATTGCTTTCTTTTTTTTTTTTTTCGTGTGTTCAGTAAATACTGTGGAAATTGGTCCTGACGGTTTAGTCAATTATTATTGTGGTTCAACTCTCCTCTCTGCTACTCAGGGGTGAGTCCATCCCATTCTGGGGTGTTTGATTGGAATTCCATTTCTGCTTTCACTGGCTGGGGGATTGTGGGAAGTTTTCTTGACAAGATCTGAGCCATGATTTCCTCTTGGAGATAACATGACCTCTCTTGAAGAATGGAGTTAGGGACGTCATAAGTATTTTTTTTTTTAAGAATTTTTTTTTTGATTTTAAAGTCTTTATTGAATTTGTTTCAATGTTGTTTCTGTTTTTTTTATGGTTTTTGGCCGCGAGGCATGGGACATCTTAACTCCCCAACCAGGGATGGAACCCACACTCTCTGCCCTGAAAGGCAAGGTCTTAACCACTGGACTGCCAGGGAAGTCCCGACATCATGAGGATTTGTTGAGCTTCTTGTCCGAGGTCTGGCACAGAAGAGGTGTTCAAAGCATGCTGTCATTGTCCCCCACAAGCGTGGTCAACACCTGCCATCCCGCCCTAATGAGAGAGGTGGAGTGATTTGCCAAAGGACTCAGGGGGAAACCGAGGCACGGTTGTTAATTGTCTCTCTGTAGTGGCGGCATTAACACGCTTACCTGGTAGACTGCAAGTCTCTGCAGGGCAGGGCCTTTGTTTTCTACTTCTTTGTACTCTCACAAGCCCTGAGCCCAGTGGAGTTCGACATTTGGGGTGGTGGTGAGCGACAGCTGTGACCGGGGACGATGTGTACCAGGAGGAGACCCTGTGGAGGCAGAATCCGTTTTAGAATCCACATCCATTAGGAGACCCAAATGATGCTTCCCACTTTTTCCTATTTAGTGAATTTCAGAAAGGAGCATCAGTGGCAAGTGGAGGAAGGGAAAACAAACCAAAAACCAGTCTGGGCCCAGAAAGCCCTTTTAGACGTTGTTTTTGGGACATGCTTGTGAAGCTGGGAGGAACCTGGATGCTGTTTGGGAAGATGTGTCGGTAATTTGCACTCAGGAGGCCCCCAAGTGGCCTTGCTGGATGTGCAGTTGGGCTGGTACTGGGAGGGCCACTGCTTTGCTCTCCCTGTGACTTTCCACCTACTCGTTTGGACTTTCCTCTCTCTATTTTTGGAAAGGGCCTTGTGCTTTATTCCCTCCCCATACTGCCTGTCCACTCCAAAGGCATCTGGTGTCAAGAACTCTATCTGAAAAGCTTGATCTGTGGAGGGCTGTCAATCATGCCCCAGAACTGGCTGGCCCCGGTGGGGGAGGGGAGGGGGAGGGGAGGGGAGGGGGAGGGGAGGGAGCATGGCCATGCCCCGGGGTGTGGAGTCAGGTCGGGTTAGGGGGCCAGGTGACTGGAGTTGTGATCTCACTGCATCACATCTCTCCGTGCCTCAGCCTTCCCTTCTGTTAAATGCGGTTAAAGTTGCCCTTGCCTCATCGTGAGGGAGTTACAAGGGCAGCTCAGATGTTTGACACCAGAGCAAGAGAAATCACAGGGAGGAAATTCCTCTGTCAGTAATTCAGGAAAGTGGGGTTGCATTCATGTCGCTCCTGGGTCCTCGGGGATTGAGAAGACGTGCCAAACTTATAATCTTCCATGCAGAGGTTGGAGCCTCCTGCCTGCCTGTGCCTAGTTTAATCACAGAGGGCTGAGTCCTAATTCCTTCCTTGCCTCTACTAGCTGTATGGTCTTGGGCAACTCACTTCAATTCTTTGGGCCAGATTTCCTCGTATATAAAATGGACATAACATTAGCACCCCCTTAGGTTGTGCGAGGATTCGCTATTATTATCTTTGGCTGCACGTGAAAATTCCATTTCAGGGAGATAGATACTTCTTGGCCTTCAGTCAAGTAGGCTATGGATTAGTATGCTACAGACCGTGCTGTATGCTATAGTATGTTATGCTATATATGCTACAAACAATAAGCTACGCTACTGCATGCTGTGCATTGTGGAAACCCCTTTGTGGGCAGTGGGGAAGCTTCAGGAAAGGAAAGGTGTTTTTGGGTGGCAGGAGGGTTTTCCAAACTGTTTTCCATCTGTCCCAGTCCATTGCGTTCCATCCTACGGCGTCAATACCATTCAATGAGCTTTTGCTCAGCATTTATGTGCCGAGTGAGGAAATCCAGTGCCTTTCTCTGATTCAGCCTGGATCTGAGGGCAAGAGACAGTGACAGAAAGGGCAAATCAGAATCAAAGTCCTGCTGAAGAGCTTCTAAAGAAAAGAGTAATAACCTCTGAGCTCTGGCTTCTAACCCAGCCCATGTCTGGGCATGGCCCACGTGCCTGGGTCCAGAGTTGAAAGAGAAGCCTGGTCTCTTAGCAACATGTTTATGTTGGTTTGGCTTTGAGATGAAAGTGAGGACATGATTTCCACTCCTGGGCAGCTGGGCCCGGAACATTGGAGAGAGATGAGGTTAATTGTTCCCTTTTTTAAATTGGCTAGGGTCCTTTTATTCCTACCTCAACTCTATTAAAAAAAGATATAGGATTATGTATGTGTTACACACACACACACACACACACACACACACACACACACACACACACA